>NW_007249303.1:140386-159490 GCF_000164805.1 Carlito syrichta | reverse complement strand
CGGCCACTGCACTCCAGTTTGGGCGACAGAGTGAGACTCCAACTCAAAAAAAAAAAGTTTTTTTTACAAAGCTATAGTAAACAAAGCAGCATGGTACTGGCATAAAAAAGACATAGTGGACCAATGGAACAGAGTAGAGAACCAGACATACATCCACACATTTACAACCAATTAATCTTCAACAGAGGTGCCAATAACTTACAAAGAGGAAAAGACAGTTTTTTCAATAAATGATGCTGGGAAAATTGGATAACCATATGTAAAAGAATGAAACTCTCACCATACGCAAAAATCAAATCAAAATGAATTAAAGACTTGAATCTAAGACCTGAAACTATGAAACCCTTAGCAAAAAAACATTGGGAAAATGCTCTAGGGCGTTGGTCTGGGCAAAAATTTCTTGTGTACAATCTCAAAAGCACAGACAACCAAAGCAAAAATAGACAATTGGGATTACATCAAGCTGAAAAGCTTCTTGCAACAGCAAAGGGAACAATGGACAAAGTAAATAGACAGCACACAGAATGGGAAAAACATGTTCGCAAACTATCCATCTGACAAGGGATTAATAACGAGAAATAAGGAGTTCAAACAACTCAATAGCAAAAAATAATAATAATAATTCAGTGTAAACAATAGGTGAAAAATCTGAACAGATATTTATCAAAAGAAGACATACAAATGGCCAACAGATATATGAAAAAATGCTCAATATCACTAGGCATCAGAGAAATGCAAATCAAAACCACATTGCAATATCATCTTACCCCAGTTAAAATGGCTTGTATCAAAAGGGCAGGCAATAGTAGATGCTGGCAAGAATATGGAGAAAAGAGAATCCTCATACACTGCTGGTGGGAATGTAAATGAGTACAGCCACTATGGAGAACAATATGGAGGTTCCTCAAAAAACTAAAAATAGAACTCCCATATGATCCTGCAATTCCACTACTGGATATGCATCCAAAAGAAAGGAAACCAATATATCAAAGAGATATCTGCATTCCCATGTTTATTGTAGCACTACTCACAATAACCAAGATATGGAATCAACTTACATGCTCATCAAGGGATGAATGAATTAAGAATATGTGCTATGTATATACAAAATGGAATACTATTCAGCCATAAAAAGAATGAAATCTTGTCATTGGCAGCAACATTAGTTTAAGTGAAGTAAGCCAAGTGCAAGATACATTATCTTTCGATAAATATAGCATGTTCTTACTCATATTTGCAAGCTGAAAAAAGTGGATCTCATGAAAATAGAGATTAGATTGGTGGTAAATAGAGGCTGGAGAAGAGAGAGGAGAGGGACAAATGAGGGTAAAAAAGAGACTATAGATGTATTTATTACCACTGAACTGTACACTTAAAATGATAAAGACAGTAAATTATATATGTATATTTTACTTCAATAAAAACAATTTTGTTTTAAAGCAGGTGGCTTGTTGCCCAAATAATTCTGATGGTCTTAGCTTCCCTTCTTGGCCTTGCTGGGTAAATTGGGTTATTAATAGTCTGGGTCTCCTTACCAGCTGGAATTTTATTCTTTTCCAACTTGGACATGAAGTATGATGTAGTGGAATGCTCTGGGACCAAATAGCCTAGCTTCGGATCTTGTCTCTGCCTCTGAGTAACTCTGTGGCCCTAGACAAATCACTTAACACTTCCAAGCATTGTCATCTTCACATATAAATTTAGAAGTTCTTAAAAAGGTGTTATGAGTATTAAATATACATGCTATATACACATTGTGCTCAAAACTCAGTGACTATTATTATCATGTGTACCAAACCCTACGACATCCCTCAGTCAAATCTCAATTCTAACTAAACCCCCCTAGGCCATACTGCCAAAATACTGTTTGGGGAGGTACTGTTACTTCTTAGTCCTCTCTTACCCCAAGCATGTTCTACCTCATCTTCAAGTTCCACATAGCTGCCACCCCCTCATAAGATCTTATTTTAGATCTTGAAAGATATGCTGTGGTCAGATTCTTTTTACTCCATTTCTTTTTAAATTCAATATAGAGACACATTTACCTAGAAAAATTTAGAAAAGTGAAAGCCTTTGCTAGAATTAATCAAATTCATAATGAATATATAATCAAGTCTCTGGCATCTAAAAATTCAGTATTTTTTCAAAATATTTATATCACTGCAAAGAGTGGATACTTCCAGAGATGGAGAGAGAGCTCATTATTCCAGAGCAACCTAATCATTCCATAGCTCTGATTGGTAGAGACTTCTTTCTTATGTCCATTAAAATCTACCTCCTATAGCTTTCACCCTACCCTTACGGACCATAAATAACTAGTCTTTCAAACATTGAACGAAAACTGGCAGAGCCTCTTGAGTTTTCTCTCTCCCAGCTATGTATTTGTAGGTCCTTATGTAACATGGTTTTGGGTCTCTTCATCATCATGTCTATCCTCCCCAAATATATCATCTATTTCTTTCCCTCTTAAAGTGAACTACTAAAATGCAAAGACAAGGTTTAACTAGCACAGAGAGCAAGCTTATCCTCATGTCTGCTCTGCACATGTTTATTTCACCCAATTAAATATGGCATACATTTAAGTACACTCACAAGATTTGGGAGGTGGAGGTGAATCCTACCACTGCTACTGACAAGTACAGTTGTGGATACTTTGGGATTTTCTGCAGCATCATTGACATTTCCTAATCACCGGTTTTGTGGATGATTAACAACAGTTGTGAAGATATCAGAAATGACTTCTAGATTCCTGTTGTGAAGTCAGTAATTCCAGTAGTAGCCTCCTGATTCCTCTCCTTCCTGATTGTGGCAGAAATAGAAATTCTCTGAGCAGACCACAGTATTCTTCTAAGGCTTATTCCTGGAGGCCCCACCTAGAGTCTGTTCCTCCAGCATAGCCAATAAATTTGTAAGCACAGATCGTCCCCTACTTAAGATGGTTCAACTTTATGATGCAAAAGTACAAAAATGATACGCATTCAGAAAGCTCCTCAATTTACAGTGGATTTATTGGACATAGCCCCTTTGTAAATCAAGGAGCATCCATACTTAATTCCTTGTATTAAATCTCTTGCTGCTTAAAATAGAGTGCTTTCTGTTTCCTGCAAATGTATGCTGAACATTTTGAACAATGAGTAGGATTTCACAAGCTAGAAAAGATTACAGAAATTAAAAGGTATTGTTTTATATTCATATTTTATGTAATATCCGTGGGGCTGGAGTATAAATGGACAGGTGGTTGAACTTTTGGATGAACGGACATGGGAAACACTGTCTCTGTGTCTCTATAAGTTTACCCCATAAAGTCACAGGTTAGCAACACTGGCTGGCATCTATATTACTGATTAAAATGTGCAGTTTGGCTACAATTATAAATCTAACTGTATTGAACAGGACTCTTGGTTACCAGGGGTCAAAATACACCTCAGAACAATTCAAGCAAAAGAAAGGAATTAATAATAGTCCAACAACTGAAAAGGGCAGGTGTGGATATGACAACCAAGCCAGGGAACAAATGTGCTAAGGAGTCTCTCTCTTCACCTCTCATCTCTGCTTCTCCTTGAATAGCAGCTTTCTTCTCCCAAATCATCTTACCTAACAGAGTCCATGGACTGCCAGCCACTCCAGATTTATATCCTGAATACTCCAGAACCAGAGATGAAAATAAAGTCCCTCTTCTCTTAACAAAACTTGAAAAATTCCAAGAGAAAAATTCTAATCACCTTGGTTTGAATCCTATGCTCATCTTTGGACCGATCTCCATGACATGGGAATGAGATATTAAAACCGACCAAGCCTAAACCACATAATCATCCCTGTAGCCTGGAGAGCTGCGTTTATTAGCAGAAAAAGGACAGAGAATAGACACAGGGCAGACATAGCAATACTCAGGCCCGGTACCCCCCACCTCCCAAACCTGACATGATCTGAATGATTCACCAGTTGTGGCTGTTAGGCTTTTAGATTGTTAACTCTTCTCAGAGAATTTAAAACCACTGATATGACTGCTACATCGAGAAGTCTGTCTCAGTGTTACTACTCTGGTGAACGTGTTTCTTAAATATTTCATCCATGGAGAATTTCGGCAATAAGGCATTTATCTCAGGGTCAGTTATTTGACCATCTCAACCATTTAGAATCTGGAAATAAGAAAAAAATAGTCTTTGAATAGGTGGGTGTTTTAAAAAATTAAGTTATAGGAATGATGAAAAAGTTCTAGAAGTAGACAGTGGTGATTTTATACAGCATTGCCAATGCACTAAAAACTACTAAATTTTACACTCAAAAATGGTTAAAATGGTAAGTTTGTATGCATATTTTACCATCATAAAAAATAAAGTTATGAATCTAATTCATTGATCTATTTATGCATTTATTCATTCACCATTTCTTTTAATTTCATCTCAAAGGAAAATCTAGACTGTATGGACATATTTATGGATCTAAATGATAGGACTGGAATAATTCTCAATGTACCAAGCTCTCCAAGTGAAACCCCATGATGCCAGAGAATTCTTGGGCTAAAAGTGTTAGCACAGATCATCTAGTTAATCCTCCACTTGTCACTAAAGAACATTTCACTCCATTTATCCAAGACACCTAATTCATCCTAGACAAAGTTGCTTGAACTGGTTGGAAACATCACTGACAGTAATTGTCCTCCCTGGGCCTCAAAAGCAAAACTTAGGTATTGTTTTCCAGACTGGAAAGCAATTCTCATATGAAGAATGTATGTACAATTCCCCTATCCCCTACCACATCATAGTGAGCCAATGGGCATTTGCCCCCACCCCCAACTAATAGAAACCCATTAGGAAAAAAAGGTTTTCCATGCTCCTAACCTTAATAACTTGAGACTGTTCTGTAAGAGGAAAGAGAAGACATAATGTCTTTTCTTCCCTAAATAATAGGGAATACCACGCTCAGAGAAGGCTAAGCTGTACGGGTGGAGATTGTCTATGAGTGTTTGAGGTCTTAGACACTTAGAGATTAAAAGTTCAATACTATGCTTCTTTTTCCCTCAGTTCTAACCATTGTGCTTTGAAATAACCATTTATTCATCTAGTGAAATGGAGGCTATTATGGAGAAGTCATATTTCCAGAAAGAATTTAAGACATTTCTATAGAATTGGGTTACATTAGAGAGATATTCTCTGGTCAACTGGCCAAAATCTGTCAACTTATGTCTTTTTCATTTTTAGATTTCCTGGAACCTTTCTTCCATTAAAAAAAAATTATGTAGTTTATTGTGTATATACATGCTAGAAAAATCAGAACGTAACAGGGAGAAAATAATAAAGTAATTCCCCATCCTGCGTTCCTTTAACAAATATTTATTGAGAGCCAACTACATGTCAGGCCACTGCTGCATTTATCTACTCTGTGTAACAAACTACCTAAAAACAAAGCAGCTTAAACAACTATTTTATTGTGTTCACAGTTTTATGAGTCAAGAATCTGGAAGTGGCTCAGCTGTATCCACTTGTTATCTGATGAACTGGTGACTAGAGGATTCTTTCAAGATGGCATCCTCACTTACATGTCTAGAACCTTGGTGCTCCCTTTCTCTCTCTCTCTCTCTCTCTGCACACTCACTCTTGCTCTCTCTCATTCTTTCCCAGTCTCTTCCTGTTTCTCACCCTTTCCCCCTTGCTTCCTCCACATGGTATCTCATTGTCCAGGGCTTCTCCACTTATCTCGGATTCCTTACAGCATGATTGTCTAACAGTATCCATATTCTTTACATGATGACTATCTTCCCCACATAAGTGTTCCAAGAAGCCCAAGTGGAAACTTTAAATGTCCTTGAACATCACTTCTACCACATTCTATAGGTCAAAGTGAGCCAGCCCAGATTCAAGGGAAAGGAAGGAATAGACTCCACCTTTCCATGAGGATGTAGCATGCAGATACAGGGAGGAAAAGATTCCATGGCAGCCATCTTGGATAGAAGCTACCACACATAATGCTTTAAGAATCTAAATGTAGTCTCTGTTCTCACAGAAAGAACAGGTGATACAAATAAGTAAACAGGTAATTACAATGATGGAAGTTGTATACTATAGAATAGGGACACATTAAGGAGAACACAACTGTGATGTGGATGACCCAGATAGGATTTCTGGAATAGGAAGTACTTTACATGAGACCTGCTCTAAGCTTGGGGTGATTGTAGGAAAGGGAGAATGGAAGAGACAGTGTTCTAAAAATGGAAGCAATATGCTATATTGCCCAGGAGAAAGAAGAGAGAAAGAGTATTTCTATCTCAAAAACAGAAATAATTTCAATCTGTCTGAACGGTAGAATGAAAGGGTGTGAATGTTAAAAGATGAATTTGAAAAGAGGCCAAAACATAAATCACAACTCTTTCACATATAAAGGTAGACATGCACTAAAAAATGCTTTTTAAAAAATGGGTCCATGCTATTCATAAGGTCTTATCATCCACCTTTTATCACTTAATGTTATTAATGTCTTTTTCTTTCATTAAATACACTTCTAAAACAGAACTTTAAGTAAATAGACACCCTTCATTTATTGGTTCTATGTTACTTGATTTAACCAACCTCTTACTGTGGGATGTTTAGGGTGTTTCTGATTTCTTTTTGCATTTATCCATATAGCTAAATCTTGTTTTCAATGATGACTTCCTAGGTACAGAATTTTTGGAACAACATGTATGAATTGTCTTTAAAGAATTTTTATGAATGGCACCAAATCATTCTCCAGAAATGTTTATGAATCTGTAATCCTACCAGAAATTCAGGATAGTATCTATTTCCCTTCATATTTTCCTTCAATAAGAAAAAATCATTTTGTTTCTATTTTTGCCCATTTGATAAGTTTCCATTTATTTAACTGCCTGGGGAACTAAACCTTTGTATGCTAGTAGTTCTTTTTTAGGTAAGCTTCTGAAAATAATAAGCTTATCAAAAATAGAAAACAAATGACTAGACTTCAAACTTTAAAATGTTATAAAAATGTATATTAAGTAAAAATTAATCCATTAGTAAATTTAAACTGTAGTTTGACAATACTTCTGGCTTTGTTTCCTCTTAAATGCTTGTCTTTGAGCTGTTCTGAAATAGTCACAGTGGCTTGGTATAGAAAGGAGGAGAGGAAGTCAAAGGGTTGTGACTATATCAGAGACCTAGACTGAGTTCAATTCCAGTTAAATAGGTGAAGTGGGGTAAGTGGGGGCCTTATTTCATTCATGATAGCTCGTTGGCTCCCTCCTTTAATGCATTTAATGATCCTGTGAGCTTAATGACTGTTGCAATTAAAGTCACCCTGCTTAAGCATTGTGAATTACATTATGCTTGTTAGTGGCTGCCTTTGATAAAACATAATAGCAAGTCTTCTCTTTTACATCATAACTCATTTTAAATATTGCTTTTCTGTATCTGTCTCTCCCAGTTGATTTATTACCTGGTACTCCTAAGAAGTGTAATAAAAAGAAAGTTAAGACTTGAGTAATTCTTCCAGTGTCTGGAGGAGCAAGCAGCCTGAAGGAGATGGCCTTCTGATTGGTCAAGCCTAAAAATGGACATGGTGATGAATGTGGTTCATCAAATTTAACTAAAACTTAAATTAGTCAAGTTATATAAAAGGGAAATATTAGTGTTTTGTGGCCTCCTTGCCCTCCCTCTCTTTAGATAAACAATCAACAAAGGCCAGACCTCTATCAGGAAGGTTTGAGATATTTACTTATCCAGATAAACCAGGGGAATGAATCTGAGGGCCAGGACTGGGGCAGGGGCTGGCAAATATTATACGACAGCTTTTGTCTATTTAACTTTACCAAAGAAAGTTTCAACATGAAGATTGGAAGTCTAAGCTGAACAACAAGCTGGTGAAATTGATCAAAGTTGATCATTTGAATATTTACCCTTACTCATAACATTCACTCAGGACGCATTTGGAGTCGGGATGGTATTGATTGAAATAGCTATCACAAAGCTCAGTGATTTACAGTGATTACACTCTGAGGAGTCTCAAATGACAACATACAGAATTATAGGTGGAAAATGTCTATTTGGGTACACCATCAAGTTCTGGGGAGCCAGTGGAGGATTCGTTCCCATTGTATATTGTCTTAGTGCTTCTTTAGTCAACTGCAACTGACTCCACCATGATGTCTCCATAAATAAAAGAATAAAGGGTGTTCCATTTCACACACAAAAAGTCTTGAGTTGGCAGATAAAGAGTTCACAAATCCTTATGCACTATCATCTTCTAATAAAATTACTTTTGAGAGCAGAGCGATTAAGTAGAAAACATGCTACACAGGATCGAGAACTATACACGAGACCCATTTCTGGTACCATTCTGCTATCCTCCCTTAAACAAACCATTTTAATGAAAATGGAGCTCAGTTTCCCTATTCTATGCAAAGAATGGCTAGACTATATTATCTCTAAGTCCCTTCAAGCTCTTAATGACTATGATTCCACATTGCTATTCTGATTACTTCTAATGAGCTTCGTGATATAAATTCTGTAATTTACTCTTTCAAGGCATTTTTTCCACGAAGATATGCATTCTGAAAGCATTCGTTCCCTTCCTAGCTACGAAAAAATAAAATAATGATGTGAAAGTTATAGAAGAAAGTCAAATATAATAAATATATGTAAGTAAATTAAAGGTATGTATACAAATATACCTTTAATTTGGTTTTGAGTTTCCAATTCGCCTCAAGAAAATAAATTGACAATATTAAAAACACAATGAACCGAGATATCCTCTTCTATTTCTAATGTATGCTTGACTTAGTCCTTCAATTTTAATGCAATTTCTTACATTACTGTGGTCTACTATTTCCTTCCTAATTTACTGTAGTGTACTTAGCTCAGACATGCTCATTGCCTAAATTTTATTGTTTCTTGGGAAATAATAATAATAACAACAGCAATTGCTCACACTTGTATACCACTTATGGTCCATAATATTTAAAATTAAGGCCGTATTAATCAGAATTTTATTAGTAGCACTAGATTATCGATTCAGAAGACAGTATCTATAAATTCACCAAAAATCCCTCTAAAAATAAATTATTGACATTAAATAAGCTTCATGTATTAAAATAAGATTGATTCAAGAACATCCTCTTTAAAAAACAAAGTCAACAAAATAGTTTAAGTTACAAAACATAGGATGAGTACAATGAAATGGGTACTCTAATACCATTAATGAAAATATATACAATTGGTACAATCTTTCTGGAAATAGATTTGAGAAAACGCACCCAGAGGCTTAAACAAGTTTCTATCTTAGTGATTCCTCTTCTATTACCATATCCTAAGGAAAAATCTGAATACAGTTTTCTTTTTAACAAAAATATTCATGTATGAATCATTTATAATAAAAGAAAATTGGATCCAATTCTAATGACCAGTGTAAAGTAATGACTTAGTAAATTATAGTCTATCCATATGATGGAGCAGTATGTAGTTAACTAAAAATATATTTTGTCAGAATTTTTAATGACATGGAAAATGCCTTTGATGTTCTCTTAAGTGAAAATGTCATTAAATTATACATTAAAATTTAATCTAAAAAATTACATACCCCATAAAAATAGAACAAAGTATCTCAATATTGTATTATTATTATTTTCTTCTTTAAACTTTTTGTAGTCTCCCAATTTTCCAAAATGGGCATCTGCTACTTTTAAAATCAGAAGAAAAAAAAAATACCCATAGAAATAACTAAAGTGAAAGACTCCTTGTATTGTGAGACCCCGAGTAACCAGAATACTCAGAGGAAGGAAGTGTTTTGGTGGATTTCATGTTGTGACGAGCAAGATTAATTAAGAATCTCTTTCTAAATCTCTTTGCTGCAAATCAAGATATCAGCCAACAACTGTTTTCCTAGGACCTACCACACACTTCATTCAGGGCTCTGCCAGCTGTGGTCCAGCCCAGCCCAGACCAGACACCTTGCAGGGATTCCAAACAACTACAACTTAGGAAGTACAAGTAGGTGTCAGGCAGCCCCTATGCCAGGCCATGGGGATACCAAGTTAAATCAGACCATGCCCTCTGTGTTGTCACAGTTCTAACAGATGAAGAGATTTATAGCAATTAACTCAGAAATATAGATGCAAACAAAAAAACCAACAAAGGGTTAAGCTTTGGTGGAGTGATTGTGGAAGGAGAAGTATTTTTAGCTGGAGAGCTCATATGAGTCTTCACAGAAGACAAGAAAAGAGTGAGTCTCACAGAATAAATAGGATGACAATAGAAAGCCAGAGGAGCGCACCCTACCCCCATCTCAGCCAGACGGAAGAACATGATAGACTAAAGCCCAGAGGCAGGAAGGAAGCCCAGTCAAGAAGAGATCTTCCTGGTAAAACAAGGAGTCTCTTTGGAAGTGATGGGCCTGTTTTCTCAAGGGCATTAATTCACTTGCTAAATCAGTAAATAATGGTCATAACTGAGTCTTTGCTCAATTATTGTAGACATTGTGGTGCCTCAATCATCCACATTAAGCACCACAATATACTTCCATAAATGCACATGTCAAAGGCATAAGATACTGTTCTAAATAATAACTGCAATCCCTCACCTTTCAATTTACAAAGCTTTTCCCTGTGGTTTATCTCATTTGCTCTTCACAGCCACCCTATGAGACAAGCGTTATTATCACCATTGTACCGATAAGGAAGCCCACTCAGAGATCTAATGAATCATCCCTGCATACACCACCAGTAAGTGACAGTTGGGTTTCAAACCTTGCGACTCCGCTACATTTTCTTCTGCACCACAGCTGCCTTTGACACAGAGACACACCCTAGAAGCCCAATTCCACTTTACCTCATTTCGAATTTCCTTTTAATCACTGTCATCTTCTTCTTTCTTCTTGGATTACAGAGTACAGAGGATTCTTGTTTAGATTGGGTTTGGAGTCATCAAAGCAATTCTCTACTTTCAAAGTGCTTTCACACCTCATTCATCCTTACAACTTCTCAGGTAATTCAGACAAATTGAAAACTTTACTTTAGTCTAAATATACTGAGGACAAACTGGGAGCCAGGGGGGTAGAGCAGGCAGAGAGAGGAGATAGAGTCCGGAAGAAGCAGCTCATTTACTCAGCCTTTGGATTGGCTTTGTGCTACACAGACTTGGATAGAAAAGGGCTCCACACACTCTGAGGATGTTAACAAGTGCTCAGTACTTTTGTCCTTCCAGGTTAAGAGATTCCTGGAAATATAAAAGGTATAAAATCCCTCTTTACGAATTAGATTTTTGTTGCACCACTTTTACTACCAAAGCCTTTTTCAACATTTGGTTCCATAAGTAAAACAGTGCTGTCATATGGTTTCAAGTAATCCTCACACTTCTAAAATCGAACATGGCTGCCAACTAATATCGCAAGAACTAAATAGATGACATCTGGAAAGAAGAATTTTAAAACCCACAGTTTCATTACCCCCACCTGTGTCTTTATAGGCAATGTGAAAGGGAGAAGTGAAACAGCCTGGGGAGCCTCTGAAACTTACTTTGGAGAAAGGTGGGAGAGGGAAGTTGATGTGAAAAACCTTATTTATTGTCTGCGCTGTCCTGATTCACCAAATGCATTTTAAACAGGGTGAAGAAGAAGGTTGCATATTAAGGCGATCTATTCAGGATGTCTTTACAGTCAATCATCCCTCAAAAATACAAATCCTATTGCTTAAATCACCAGACTAGCTATGCAATTGAACTAGAATTAAATGAACAGATAAATCAATGATACTTATTGGGCACCTCCATTGTCCGCAGCTCTGTGAAAACACGTTGTACAGTATAACTTTAGGGAAATTATTTAATATTTTTTACTCCAGGCTTTCCTATTTGAGAAATTAGGATACTAATAATACCGGCTCTTCTAAACTGACAGAATTATTGTGACGCTCAAATAAGGTAATATATGTGGAAGGGATTTACAAGCTCTAAATGCCAGAGAAATGTAAAGCATCATTAATATACAATGTAGCTCTGGATCTGACCCTTGCTCATAAAGGAGCTGGCAAACTATTTGGAGGAACAAAACATAAACACATCAAATATAAATAACAGCACAAGGATTAAATTATAGAAATAATAACTCGACAAGTGACTTGGCAAGATAACATGGTTTTTGTTTTTGTTTTGTTTTGTTTTTTGGAGGTTTTTTTGCCTGTGAGAGGTACAGTGAGATTTCTGAATTTAAAGTGGATAACAATCTCAGTTAGCTTAAGTGATATGGTCTAACCTTGGACGCTGAGGAAGATGAGCAGGAAGAAGAACAAGATATTCCTACAGCAAACCTGAGCTCCTAATTCAGATTCAAGTGAAGGATGATAAGATGGGATTTACAAACCACCTTTTCATGTGATCTGAGGCCAACTGAGAGGTAAGACCTTGTTACCATCAGGACAGAGTGGACTTTGAAAGAAGCCCCCGAGCAGTACCATAACATAGAGATTCCATTTGGGATCACTTGGGCACCCCATAATCAAGACCACCCAGACCTTCATGCTCTCCTTTGCTACACCCTTCTCATCCATATTGACCCCACCTATTACACTGCAGAGTGGCTTACAAAAAGAGAATATAGCTGTTCAGCATGGTATTCCCTACTTGAGGCAATCTTGTATTACACTGTACTTGGCAAACTAAATTCTAAGTGGGAAACATGTACAAAGACAAAGATGGAGAAAACACAAGATGTGTCTCGTTTCAAAACCATTCACTTCATTACAGCTATGTCAGAAAGGTCTTTTATTTATGAAGATGGGCTGGGTTCCATGCAAAAGCGGGGAAGGAGGTATATTTGAGTTGGTTAGAGCAAGGAGGTGACGAGACCAAATTCAGAGCTTCAATCCCCTGTCCATTCATTCAGAGACTAAAAAGCAGTTAACGGTCACAATTTGCTGGACAAAGGAGGCCATAGAATCCCATCCAATCATTCCACTGGTGCACAGTGTGGGTCATGAGGTAGTTCAGAACAAAGTGTAAATGGATCTGTCCAAACGCTGTCACGCCTAAGTGCCTGGAGAGCAGGTCAAAGCCTCTGGAACTCCCCAGTCCCTCTTCCCCTCCAAAGCACATTTCACCACTGGCCCAGCCACTGCCCCCATGTCCCAGTCTCCGTCAAGGACATGTTCCAATCCACATCTTTGCTCAGGCTCTCCCTCCTGCCCCTTCAGCCTTCCATTTTTATCAGAGCATTGATTCAAACCTTCTCCTTTATTCAGCACTTAAATTTTCAGTCTTTCTCTTCTCCAAGACCATCCCTGGTGCTCCAATACTCCTAGTGTTCCATTGTCTGAACCGGCACACTCGCTGTACCTTGCATTTTAGCCCTGGGATTTCTCCCTTGAACTTAGCACAGTACTTTATACACAGTGAACTTTTTTAAAATGTGTGTTTTAAAAATTAATTCAAGTTACAGAGGGTGGGAGTAGAGGGTGGCTAGAAAGAGCAGGCTAGGACGTCGCTTCAGGCTTACATGTTTGTGGTGTAAATGTCTCTTCCCAAACAGCACACCTGTAATAGCATCAGTAATAGCAGTGGTAACAATAACAGTAGGATGAGGAAGAGTTAGCCCTGGATTTCTAATAATATTAGACAGGAAGACAACATTGGCTCTACCAGTACAGAGAAAACGAACCATCCATAGAATTGAAGACATCTGAATAATTGGAGTAAACAAACTGGACAAGGCAACATAGATCTTGAGGCATAAAAAATGAGAGAATCATTATCTCCTGACCTTGACTTTTTCCCTCTTCTCCAAAATCCAATTAGTCACAGGTCTTGCTCGTTCTCCCTCTAAAATGTCCCCTACTTCTCTCCTCATTTCTAGACATCCTTGATCTGAACTATTACAGAGATTTCTCATCTTGTCTTCACCCTTCCAGCCTTTCCCCTTCTTTAATGTACCTCTTCAAGGCTAACAATAACTTTATAACACTCCTGTCTGAGCATGTCACTCCTTGGCTTATTCAGCCATGAAAACCCCCATCCCACCCTATTCCCTTAAATAGTATAAAGTCTGTACTTTTAAGCATGGCTTCCTAATTTGGCCTCAAACCATCTTTCTAGTCTTATTTCTCTCTGTGAACCCTCACATCCTACCCCCTAGACACATCAAACTGGTCACCATGCCCCAAACAGGATATCTTTTCACATCACCTTGTCACAATGCCCATGGTGCACTCTCCGCTTTCCTACCCTCTTCACACTCCTACTCACCCCATAAAGAGCAGCTTACAAGTGAGCTTTCTGGGAAGCTTCTCCTACGATGCCTCCTACCCTACACCCTGGCTTCTTCCTCTACTTCCTCAATGAAGATGATCACAATTATTTGCTCATATTCCTCTATAATGCCACTACACTGAGTTCCTGCAGAGATGGAGACTGTGTTTACTTATCTCTGCATCCTCAGTGTCTGGCATACAGAGGGGGTTTCGCAAGTATTTGCTGTATGTTGAGTGAATACATTCAGTTGGGTTGTTCGCTCTGGTCAAATCCATAGCCCAAGCTCAGTTCTTTTCTGCTTTGTCCCTGTGGTTGTGTTCTTTGCTTTCCTCATATTTCACCCTGAGGCACTCATAAGGAATGAGAAATTAATGAAAATGAAATGATGTTCAGTGGGGATGAACAGAGAATACCAGGTCATTGACGATCGACCAGAGCATTTCTGGGACAAATCTATGTGCCCTGATGCATTGTTCTTTTTTCTCCTCTCCCAAACCACAGGTCTTACTGAACCCCCTCTAAAATGTCTCCCATCTCTGTCTCCACTGGTAAATCATGCTTGAGCCCTGGCCATCTCCTATCTGGGACAAACCCAGGTAAAATCCCTTGATCTGAAACTCCTGAATGTTTTCTCAGATTCACAGCCTTACTCCAATCTGGAAACCATTAACTAGAACACTTTGTTTCCTCTTAGGTCTTCTTTAATATTATTCTAGTACCTTCAAGGAAAGGTGATGAGAGAGGGACGCTGGATTGTTAATCTTTACTCATAGCTTCTAATTCTACTTCTGCTGCTAATTGATGGTGTGATTTCGGTCAGGAGAAGGAGGAGAAAGGAGGAAGGGGAAGCGGAGCAGGAGGAGGAGGAAGAGAAGGAGGTGGGGGAGGGAAGAGGGAGAGGGAAAGGAGGGGAGAAAGTAGGAAGGAAGGAGGGAAGAAAGGAAGGGAGGGAGAGAGGAAGGAAGGAAGGAAGGAAGGAAGGAAGAAAGGAAGGAAGGAAGGAAGGAAGGAAGGAAAGGAAGCAAGCTACTATCTAAGGAATTTTACCTGTAACCATCAACTTCTGGTGCCCTCACTTCTTTCTTCCCTGTCTGTTCGCTTTCCTTCCCCTCTCCTCCCTTCCACACATGCCAATACCAAGCCCAACCAAAGCCTTGACATTTTATTAGAATTTATTTCATTATTACCTTTGTGTCAAGACCTCCTACGAGAAATCGGAAGGATGAATATAAAAGAGCTATTTCCTTTCCACTGAGTTTTCCCCCCCCTTTTCTAGTGAAAATGGCCTATTTGGAAAAGCCAAAATGCTTTTGAATTGAGTTGACCAAAGTCATATACACAAGGTTTTAATTTACAGTTTGAGGTCTCCAGGCCCCTGCATATGAGTTCTGTAAATAAGACGTGTTGCTACAATCAGTCCCTTTGGGAGAGGCTGGACTTAGACTGAGAACAGCTGTAGAGCTGAAATCCAACAAAGTCAGCTTCTGAATCCGATATGAATTATTGGTTCAGTCGCAACGCCATGGATGTCCGTTCCCCACAGGCACTCACATACCGCCTTTGGCAGAAATGAAAACATCTTCTCCCCCTTCTCTGAGGTTGGTTAATAATGAACCATTATTCTGCATACTTTCTTATGTCTTAACTTTGTTTCTCTTTGTTGTCATTCTGATTTCCTTGCCGGGGCCTCAGAACAGCCACCTGGGTAAGGTGAGGCTAACGGCTCTTATAAACCAATTAAAGCCCATGGAACCCAAGATCTTCAAGAGAGTGGTTCTCAGCCCTGGCTGTATCCTGAGAACACACAAAGAGCTTGCAAAAATCCCAATGTCCACGTTGCACCCCAGAGCAATTAAATTGGGAACTCTGGGAATGAGACCAAGGCATCAGTACTTCTTAAGCACTGAAGTGATTCCAGTGTGTAGTCAACATTGAAGCCACTGCTAAAATGAATAATAAAATTTGAATAGCCTTTTCTTTATCCCATGTGTAGGAAATATGGGTATAAGATAGTTCCTTTTTGAAAATGAAATTTATGAAATCTTCAGGAGCTGAGAACAGGACATATCCTCTAAACCGAGATATATAGCCGAAATCCAACTATTTTGACTTCTGGAGTGTCAACCTTCTGGTTTTTGAGGCATTTGGTGGTGAAAACAGAGGCTAACAGGGAAGGGTGAAAAATGTACAAGAGCTGAACAGAGCCGAGCTCGGTGGCTCAGCCTGTAATCCCACGCCTTGGGAGGCTGAGGTGAGTGGACTGCCTGAGCCCGCGGGTTCGAGACCCACCTGGGCAACTTGGCGAGACTTCATCTCTACAATAAATAAAAAATCAGCCGGGTGTGGTAGCGCGTGCCTGTAGTTCCAGCTACTTAGAAAGCTAAGGTGGAAGGATCGCCAAAGCCCAGCAGGTCGAGGCTGCAGTGGCCGGAAGCGGCCACTGCACTCCAGTCTGGGCGACAGAGTGAGACTCCAACTCAAAAAAGAAAAGAGATGAAAAAAAAAAAAAGAGCTGAACAGGTAGACTAGGTTTAGGGAAGTCTGTTACTGACACTGCTGTCAATGGGCAAGTGCATTCCAATTTTGAAGCTTCATTTCCTCATCTGTAAACCCAAATGTGGAGGTTAAAAGCCCTTCAAATAGGCACTATCAGGTTGATCAAAAATGAATAAAGTGCTACCCCCGTTAGGCACTGTCCATCTAAGTAAAGCCATGGGCCCTGAAGGATAAAAATAACAATATTAATCAAGTGTGGTAGCTCACATCTGTGATCCTAGCACTTTTAGAGACCAAGGCAGGAGGATTGCTTGAATCCAGGAGTTTGAGACCAGTTTAGGCAACATAGCGAGACCTTGTCTCTACAGAAATCAAAAAAAGTTAGCCAGATGTGGTGGTGTGCACCTGTAGTCCCAGCTACTCAGGAGACTGAGACAGAAGGATCGCCTGAGTCCAGGAGGTCGAGGCTGCTGTGAGCCATGGTCGTGCCTCTGCACTCCAGCCTGGGCAACAGAGTAAGACCATAACTCAAAAATAATACATACATACATGCATACATATATACACAAACACACCTTGCTCTTTCCAAAATTGCCAAGTATTTGGAGAGAAAATTGGAGGAGGTGCAGGTTGAATCATCCAGATGCAGGAGCTTCACCTTGACATTGGACAATAACCACTCTCTTTGTCAATTCAGTCATTATAAGACCAGGAATACTTCTGCCCTAGTAGGGAACACAAATCCCTGAGCCACCCTTCCTTCCTCCACTGTATAGGACTAAGCTCATTCAGGAGTTGACTGAAGACCTCTAGTTCATGACCATCTTCAGCTCCGGTTGGTATGTCATTAGTTCCGAATCATTCAGAACAGCTTGGGTAGGACCTAAACTTAAGTAGTTAGTTTTCTGCTTTTCTGAATGATAAATAAATGGATTACAGTTGGAAATATCATGCTCTCCTGCCTTACTCACTGTCGAATATCATGCTGAGTTCTTCTCTCTATCTCAAACCATGTAGAATTGTTCCTCTTAATTCTGTTTTCAAATAATTTCTTAAATTCCTTAAACCCACTCCTCCCTTTGCATCTAATTGCCACTGCTCTGATTTGGATCCTCCATTCTTGCAGAAAGTTGTGCTTCCAAAAGGATGACTGTGGAAAGGAACGTAAAAGAGTAGACACCTCTTGATTAGCCAGCCAATCATTCAATGCAGAGGGAGAGGTGAAAAGTTTACATCATAGACCAGACCTTCACCACTTCCACCCTGGACAATTACAGCAGCCTCCTGAAGGGTCCATTGCCTATTCCTGCTGTTAGGTTAAAAATATATCCCAGCAGGTTCTCCAAAAATGCTAGATTAAAGTTTCCAGTAAGGCCTCTAAAGTGTTAGGTCAGGCCCGACAGAGATGTGTGTCTGGTGTGCAATCAGGTGCCATGAGAAAGATGCAAAGCATTGCACAGAAGTTAGATTCAAAAGTATACTTTATTTAGAAAGTAAATTAGAGAGAGAGAGAGGTTGATTCACCTCCCCTAGGTAGGGGAGGAGACCAAAGTCAAGAAATATGGCAGCCATAGCTCAAAGAGCCACGTGGACACACCAGAGTTTAACAAAGCAGTGGCTAGAAAGTAAATTACAGAGAGAGAGAGAGAGGAGAGAGAAGATCCATCTCCCCAAGGTAGAGGAGGAGGCCAAAGCTAAGAAAACACAGCAGCCACAGCTCAAAGAGCACATAGCCAGACCATAGTTTAGCAGAGCAATGGCAACTGGCTGCTCAAAATCTAATTCTTCTAAACTTTCCGCTTGATGGAGGAATGTTGGTAAGGCGATCAGGTGGTGGTCTGCTCCATGTCATCACATAGGGCAGGTAAGCACAGGTACTGACATCAGGTGATGGTTGGCAGGCAGATGGGTGGGTCAGTCACTTGACTGCTGCCATGGTGATGGGGTCTGTCTGTGTCATGAAGGTCACGAAGGGCTGATTAGGTTAACTAGGATCTTATGGGTGAAGGCAAATACTTGAAATAGAAAAACTAATTAATACACAACAAGTTTGAGAGGGGGTGTCAAACAATTATCAATAGCTACCTCTGAGAAACGGGTTCTGTCCCTGGCTAGTGATTAGAAGGTAAAGTGAACTGCTAGAAAAACATGACAATTAGGCCATGCTAAAATGGCTGCTCTTTTTGCTATATTGACTCCATGTTATGTCCTTTCACCTACCCCTAATGCTTTTTGAATAACTGACAAATATAAAGCACCATATGAAGTACTCAAGATAAATCACCCTGGTCCTGCCTTCAAGGATCTCCCAATCTAGCAGATGAGATGAGATGCAGACACACACACACACACACACACACACACACACACACACACACACACA
>NW_007249303.1:138567-140366 GCF_000164805.1 Carlito syrichta | reverse complement strand
AACCAAAAGATTTGTTTGTCACCTCCTCAGAAGTTCAAGGTGTGATTCAATGTTAAGCCTTGGAACATCCCTACAAATGTATCTCAAAAAATTAGATGGAGAATAAATAACTATGTTATTTGGAAGTCATTGTTAAGTTAAAGATCTCAGTGGGACCTCCAAAAATATTAGGTTAAAAATATATATCCCAGCAGGGCCTCCAAATGTTAGGTCAGACATGCTGGGGTGGGATTGTGCAATCCAGTACCACGTGAAAAATGCAAAGAAGTTAGATTTTAAAAATATAGTTTACATAGAAAGTGAGAGAGAGAGAGGAGATTCTCCTCCCCAAGGTAGGAGAAGGGGCCAAAGCTTAGGAAACATGGCGGTGGCAAAAAGCACATGGCCATACCAGAGTCTACAATGGCTACAGGTTGCTCAAAATCGAATGCTTTTAAACATTCTCCTTTGAAGGGGGCAGATTGTTAAGGTGATTGGGTGGTGGTCTGTTCCACATCATTACAGAGGGGACAGGTAAGTGCAGGTACTGACATCAGATGATGGACTGTAGGCAGATAGGTGGACCAGTCACATGGCTGCTGCCATGGTGATGGGGTCTGTCTGTGTCATGAAGGTCACGAAGGGCTGATTAGGTTAACTAGGATCTTATGGGTGAAGGCAAATACTTGAAATAGAAAAACTAATTAATACACAACAAGTTTGAGAGGGGGTTGTCAAACAATTATCAATAGCTACCTCTGAGAAACGGGTTCTGTCCCTGGCTAGTGATTAGAAGGTAAAGTGAACTGCTAGAAAAACATGACAATTAGGCCATGCTAAAATGGCTGCTCTTTTTGCTATATTGACTCCATGTTATGTCCTTTCACCTACCCCTAATGCTTTTTGAATAACTGACAAATATAAAGCACCATATGAAGTACTCAAGATAAATCACCCTGGTCCTGCCTTCAAGGATCTCCCAATCTAGCAGATGAGATGAGATGCAGACACACACACACACACACACACACACACACACACACACACACACACACACATACAATTTTGCAATTTGTAAAAAGCTATGGTATCAAAAAGGGGGATGCATCCATTTCTGGCTAGTAAAATCAGAGAGGGCTTCAGAGCAGAGGGGGTGTTTGAGCTGAGGGGCATTCTGAAGAAAAGGCATAGCATGTACAAAGCCCTGAAGGTGGGAAAGACTGTGAGTCATCACTGAATTGCAAGTAGCTGGGTATAACAGCATGAAGAAAAAAACCTGTCAGGACTAGGGGCTAAAAAAGGAGGCAAAATCATGAAGAGCTACAAGCGATCCATACTGCTGTGACAAAACTGGATTTTGTCCCAGAGACCATGAGGTGCCATTGGAGGATTTTAAGCAGGGGAGTCACATGATCTGACTTAAGTCTTAGAACTCTCTTTTATTAAAAGACTAGAGGATGCCTTGAAAGAGGCAAAGCATGGGGGCCAGTGACCATGACAGAGAATGTTGCAAAAGTTCAGGTGAGAAAAGATGGAGCCTAAATGAAGGGACTAGGAAGGAAGCAAACTGCTTTATTTTTTTTTTTGAGTTGGAGTCTCTTTTTTTTTTTATTTAAATCAATATTTTTTATTATGGTTTTGTGGGGTACAGTTAAGGGTTAGGTGTACAATTACGTTTCATTCAGGCACCCTGTTGATAAGAGGTGTTTCCCCTTCCCCAGACAGATATTTGCTACTGTTAATCCCATCCCCCTCCCCCCATAGTTTCCCAGTACCGTCAGTCATTTTTCTTATAGTATTACGTTGGATGTTCAAGGTTC
>NW_007249303.1:83239-138006 GCF_000164805.1 Carlito syrichta | reverse complement strand
AGGTTGAACATTTCTTCATGTGTTTGTTGGTGCTCGGATGTCCTCTTTTGTGAAGTGTCTGTTCATATCTTTTGCCCATTTGATAATGGGGTTGATTGCCCAGGCTGGAGTGCAGTGGCACGCTCACCACCACGGCAGCCTCCACCTGCTGGGCTCAGCCTTCCAAGTAGCTGGAACTACAGATATGTGCCGCCACGCCTGGGTAGCAAGCAAGCTTTAAATTATTTCTTCTGATTTCTTCCTGAAGAGTCTTTTTGTGTGTTTGTTTTTTAACGTGCATTAAGTACTCCCTCACATATGTATCAATTAAGCCTCAAAACATCCTGAAAATTAGACATTCTATCTCAGTCTTACCAATGAGGAAACCAAATCAGAGAAATTAAGTAACTTGCCCAAAGTCACACAGCTAAATGCAGCAGCAAACCTAGCACCCAGATTTTCTGGCTCAAAGTAAAGTGGTCTTTCAAATGCATCTCCACTAAGTAGCCCTAGACTCATTCTATTTGTTTCCTATGCCAGACTGCAGCATGACAGATAGACTATTTTTTCTGGGCATAACTTGTGACTCAGAAGATATCTGTGGCTAAGAGCCTAGTTTTGGAGTCCAAGCAACCTGGGTCTGATTTCTTGAGCATTAAACCTCAAGTCTCAGTCTCTTCATCTGTCACAAAAGGGAAATAACATCATCCAGCAGGATTGGTGTCAGGGTTAAGTAAGATCAAAGCACCTAATACAATCTCCAGTACAAGATCTGCTCTCAAGAAATAGTAAAAAAAAAAAAAATTTCTCCAGAATAGTCAGACTAAAGTCAAGCCATAACCAGAAGAGATACCTTATATTTGACTCAGAAAGTGGGAAACAGACATAAACCAGGAGCTGAGGGGAAAAAAAATGCTGCATGTCTTTAATATATCCCCTGTTACTTCCAAGATAATTCTTTCCAATTCCATTTGTCACCGAGGTCATTGAAGAGAATACCCCTTAACGCCCTCCCCAAACTAGCTTAATACAAAGCTCGGTAGATCCTTGTGCTAAGCTACTTTGGGGGAGGTTTTCTCTTCTTTTTCTTTTCCTCTCTCCTTTCACGCTAGAATTAAGAAACCTGTAACTTGCTGCTTATCTCATTATCTCCTGCCTTGCATTTTAATGTGTTGCCTCTAAAAAGACCTCATTGATATTCCAGTTATGTATGTGTTTGTTTGTCTCTCGGGAAAATTTGCTACCAATCCTCCAAGCTGAGCACCAGCATCTTCACAGCTCAAAGTTGGTTCTCTCTTTTGTAGAAAGAAAAAAAATGGAGATGGTTTGAATATTTTGCATCTATAAGAAACTGTAAATAGAACAGAGTCTCAATCCAAATCTATGCACAAAAAGGCAGGTAAAGAATTGGGAATCTTCCAGGGATACTGGGTTATGTCGATGAATAATTCAAGCCTAAGAGCTCTTAAAAGGACACAGTTACCTGGTTTTCCAGATAATTAGAGGCCCTGACAAAAAGATTTTAACCTAATTGAACCAGATAATTAACCAGATCATCCAGAAAAGAGCAAGCTTTTTTATCCTGGCTAAATTATCCAGAGTTTCATCATTATTAGGTAACTAACAACCTTCTCCATTACTGCTACGTAGAGTCTATACTGTGGATGGGGCTGAATCAAGCCTCAAGTTAACAGGTGACATGAAGAGAATAAAGAATTATCTTACAAAATCTAGTTGCTCTTTTCAAGTATATAGAATGTGGCTACCTCCATACAAATTATATTAGAAAAAAATCCTACGTTAGTAAAAACTAAATCTAGTAGATACCTGGTTTTATTGACTTTTTGAACAGATTAAAATTTTTTAAACAGTTTCTTGCTGCAAATGACTTTGCTTGTATATTAACACTAGGAGAAAGATGTAGATAGAACATTATGTGCCTTAATGTTATGACTATTACAGCAGCTGAAGTGCATTTCCCATTTTATTATTCAGCTTCTACTTCCCACAAACAACCTACTGAGTCCTTTGAGGAGCTAGCCATTGCTGTTAGTAATAAAACATACCACTTACTAAGTGCCAGATTTATGCCAGGTCTTTTACATGTATTACCTCATTTAATCATGGAAAAGGCCCTTAAGGTAAATTCTCATTATTCCCATTTTACTGATGAGGACACTGAGATTTTGAGCAGTAGTGGGACGATAAGAAGCAGTGGCAGACTGAGTGGACTCCAAGATGGATGCTTTCTGAACACTGTCCTGGGTCTACCCATCCTGAGCACGGCCATGTGGATGTGAGTCCCCACTAACTTTCAGCGCTGCCTAGATCACACTTATTTTAAAGATGTGGGGTACAATTCAGGGTTAGGTATACAACTGTTCATTATGCAGTTATCCTTGTTGGCCCCGCCCCTCTCCAGGCAGTTTCCCACTGCTCCCAGTTCTGCTCCCACCATCCCCTGGCAGTTTCCCATTACTGCCAATCTCCTTCTTATAGTATTATGATAGTTGCTCAAGGTCCGCTTATGAGTGAGAACATGCGGTACTCAGTTCTTTGTTTCTGTGATAGATCACTCAGCATTACAGACTCTAAGTCTGTCCAAGTTGCCGCGAAGTTCGCACTTTCAAAAGTATTGATCAGGACACGAAGATCAATCATTAAAAAGGTGGAAAACAAAATTCGTCAGAGCTTTTAACTCTTTAGAGGCAAATGCAGATGGGACAGCTTGCTGATGAAAACTATGGTCATGGGAGTTGGCCTGGATTGAATTCTAGATCTACTATTTATTGATTAGAATTGATCTACAATGTCATCTTGAACAAGTTACTCTTTCTAATCTCAGTGCTCTTCTTTGTGGAGCGAAGAGCTGTTGTATTAAAAGAGATGGGGCATGCACAATGGCATGCAGTAAGCGCTTAATAATTGTGATTATTAAACATGGAGTAGAACAATCGTTCCCGGGAGTGCAATAGGTGATGAACACAATTCTTCACCACTAGCCAGTCATCTAGATAATTTAACTGGTGACAGTTAACATTTATATAACGGGGCACTACAATTTAAAGGGCTTTGCACATGTTGATTTGTTTCATACTTAAAATAACCCTCTGAAGTGAGTGGCTACTATTATGCCATCTTAGAGATGAGGAAACTCCTTAAACTCTGATAAATGCAGAGGGAAAAAAATGAACTGAACTTCACACAGCTAGTGATTTGAACCCAAGGAGTCTAGCAACAGAGTCCATAATCTTAGTCACTACACTCTTCTGCCTTCCCCAACTGAAGAAGAGCAGGATGTTTACTACTGTTACAAGTCTTTTTGTCACTGTCCTTGTCATCCTCTCTCTGTGAAGAGTCCTTGGCTATAGCTTCCCTTACTTGTCCAGCACTTAAGTTTTCTTTTCTTTTTTTTTTTTTTTTTTTTTTGAGTCAGAGTCTCATTCTGTTGCCCAGGTTGGAGTGCAGTGGCATGCTCACAGCCACCCCGGCGTCAACCTGCTGGACTCCAGCAATCCTTCCGCTTCAGCCTTCCAAGTAGCCAGAACTATAGGCACATGCTACTGCGCCCAGCTAATTTTTTTTTTTTTTTATTGCAGAGACTAGGTCTCACCATGTTGTCTAGGCTGGCCTCGAACCCACGGCTCAGGCAATCCACTCACCTCGGTCTTCCAAAGTGCTGGGATTACAGACTTGAGCCACCACGCCCAGCCCCAGCACTCACGTTTAGCCACCCTTCAGGGCAATGGCGTAGATGGAATTTCTGACTGCAGCTTCTAAGGTATGACTTTTTGCTCCCTTGTACTAGCTGAATGAATAACAAAAGGCAAGAAATAATTCTACATGACCACAGATTCTAGCCATCTTCTAACCCTCCAGTGGTGGCTGCAGGATACATATTAACAAGGGAACCTACTTTGCCTTGACAAGAAGGAGTGGAAGAGAGCCAGATGTCCCATTAAAAGCCCTTTCTCTCCTAAATGAATTTGTGACTCTGTGTGTTTATACGTGTGAGGATAAAACATACTGTGAGCCCCGTTTCTCCCAGTGTATAAGCTATTATCAGAGAACGAGGCACTTCAGGAGGCTAATTGAGCACTGGAAGCTGTCTACACTGGCAGAGCAGAAGGGAGATTTGGAAACCCTCCCCCCAGTCTTCCCATCCTCCCTCCCTTCTCCTCCACCCTTCTTCCCCCTCCCTTCCCCTCCTTCCCCCTCCCTCCCTCCCTGCTTCTCTCTCCTCCTCCTCCTCCTCCTCCTCTTCTTCTTCTTCTTCTTCTCTCTCTCAGAAAACCCTGCTAAATTATCCAGACCATCAGATAGGATCAAAATAAACTTGATTTTACCTCTACAGACAAAATATTTTTGTTTTCAGGAGCTTGGGTTTCCAGATACCCAGACAAGCCTCAGCTTCCCTATTCTGTGAAATGGGCCTCACAGGACTCCTGCATGCACTTCTCACTCTAGCCATTCAGCTCAGACAGATGTAGCCACGATGCTCTGGCATCGTCTTTCAGACTGATGTCTGGCCTCTGCCATTTTGTCATTTAATAGAGAGCACTCAAGAAAAGCATGAAGGTGAAAAAGAATCATGTTAAAGGTCAATCCCATATTTTGTATAAAGATGTTATTTTTCGTTGGTTATTTATTATTGTTGGCCTTTTTGGATTAATTATGGCACTGTTTTTAAAAGTGGCAGGAGCAATCTGTCACCCAGAATTACACAGCAGGCCACCCAAGCTCCACACTTCCTGTTATCCTGCTGTAAATCAGTGTCACTCTCAGGAAAGCATGCCACATGTACCCATGGCCGGGCCGGCCCCTGTCACAATCAATGCAGTGCCCACCGCTCCCCTCTTCTCATTCCCGAAAGGGTCCTGAAAGAGGATTTGTCCAGGAACGCCACAGCCCCACAGTGCGCTGACTTTATAAAGAGACGAGGTGAAGTAACACTTTTCTTTTTAATACCCCGTGGTGTTGAACTGAAATTGCAGCCTGCTTCTATTTTCAGAGGCCTCCTTGGTAAGAGAATGTTTTTTATCTGGAGATACAATGACTGTACCCCGTACCCTGCAGTTCCCATGAAGCCCTTGCCAAAGTCCATGAATGCTTGCTTTATGAATTGGTCTTGCAGGTGTTCAGGGGGGTATGTAATCACTAATGAATAGTCGAAAAACACAGAAACTCTCCACCGCCTCTGGCACCAAGAGCTGCTGGGCTTTATAATTCTGTGAGAAAACACACATGCAGCTAAAGCTTTCCCTGGGCTCTAGCACTGCCTGAGGCCAAATATTCGTCACAGTACATCCCTGGGCTGGTGGCATGTTCCAGAAAGGAAGGGATCTGTAGTCACTCTGTGGGCCGGGAAGTTTGTGCCACTCACGTGATTCCCCTGCCCTGACTTGGTGCAGGCATTATCTTGGCCAGTGGCATCATCTTTATGCAGGGGTCATTTATGTAACCCAGCAGGCTAAACCACCTGGAGATTTTATGAAGACCTCATGGGCCTAGGCCCAGGTGGGCTGGCTGCCCAGGGAAAGAAGGCATTGGGGGGTCAAAACCGAATAACCGCAGATTATCTGCACAAATCCTCGGGCGGGGGAACTAGAACTAAGGGGAGACAAGAATAAAGTATTTTTCTCAGGCAAGCTGATAAGGAGGAGGGGTACAGGGAAAGAAAATGTCCTGGTATTGGGTGCCAACAGAGAAAGGAAAGTAACTTGAGAATCAATAGGAAGAGGATTCTTATGAGCTAATCTGCTTGTCCTTCCCAGCTTCAGTCCCAGAGAGAGGCAAAGATAATGTGGAAGGCAATGCTTGTCATATTTCCCGCTGTCTTAACCTGCCCTTCCTCTACTACCATGAGCTGTCTCTGAGCTGATAACTGGAAACATCTAGGAGTGGTAACTAGATCAGCTCTCCAGACCTCCTGAAGGCAGCAAAAAGGTTGGGAATTTGCGTCAAGATTTCCAAATTCTCTGGCACTTTGAAGGGGCCGTGAGGTCTCTTTGCCAATACAGACTATCCCGTGACGGCAAATTGAAAGTACACCATCAGGACTTTAGACAAGACAGGAGCCTAGTACTGGAACAACAGAATATTGGGCAGCAGCATGTGGCACTTTCCAGACTCCATAGTTGGCAACAGTCCAAATCCCTAACCCCAAAGCCTCCAGAGCACTGGTGAAAGGAAGTGGGGGTTGCCCAGTGATGGGGCCTTGGTCCTGAAAGTGAGCCTTCCAGGCTAGCAGCGTCTGGGACACTGAGTGGGACTGTCTTTCAGCCAAAGCCAGCAGGGGTGGCCCCAGAGTAGGACCAGGATTGGAGTTCAGAAGCTGAACTGTCAAGGCCACTCAGAAACCTTGAAACATATTAACTTCTGCACTTTAGTGGCAGAAAGAATTTTGAAATATGGGAGTTCAAAGACAATAGACTCTTTCTCACAACATACCTGCCTTCTCTGGGCTTTCATATCTTTCCCAATGCATGTTACACTAACATTTCCAGTTCCATAGTCTAATTACAGTTAGGTGGAAGAAGTCTTTAAATTAGTGACATTTTAAAAATAAATAAACAGATAGGTAATTAGTGGTATTTCAGAAGCACAATAGAAGACATTCTAGTTCCAAAAATATTTCCCAACTTGCCTCCCTGACACAAGAAATTCCACAATTAGATATGAATTCCTTTGGCTTAACCTAAACCTTTAGCTACTGTACAAGTTAATTTATTCAACAAATATCCACTGAACAACTTCTCTGTGCCATGCATAGTGCTGGACATAGAGAGATGAGATAAATAACATATACAAGGCTCATGCTTTCAAGTCACTTACACCAATCAATGTCTGTCATTTAAAAAGGAATATATGATGTAGGACAAGTGATGCGGTTTGTCTGACTTCACTGGTGACCTTTTAAGTTTTGCTTTTGTTTTTTTCTCTCTCTTGTATTTTTTTTCAAACGTAGTAAATTTATAATTTCTTATGGCCAAAAAAAAAAAAAAAGAATGAATTCATCAAATTATTTCCTGCAAGAACATTTTCACAGAAGAGGAGGCCTATCGTGATCCCGCCTGAAGAAGGACAGGGTAATGACTTCATCCTTGAACAGAAAAGCAAAAAGACCAAGGTGACAAGGCAAGGGCCACTGAGGATAAACTTCACCTACTCCTTTCATTCATTCATTCATTATCCGCTCATTCATTCATTCATCCATTCAACAAATATGTTCTAAGCATCTGTTTAGAGTCAGATACTGGGAATATATCAGTGCAAAGACACATGTAGTCCCTGCCCTCAGGGATCTTCAATCTAGCGTGAAAGCCAGACAAGTAACTAAAATTACGGTAAAATATGAGTAGTGCTATTCAGGGTGGGCACAGTGCACTAACAGGGTACACAAACCTGACGGGCTGAGTTAGAGAAAGCTCTGTGAAGGGAGTGAAATCATAGGAGTGGGGTGGAGCTCAGCATTCCTGAGAATGGGAACCGAATACGTGGTCTGTAAAACAAGGGAGCTACTGTGCTCCCCAGTTCCCCAGTTGGAAGGTGGAACATCAAAGCACAGCTGAATCAAGAGTGCACATCTCCTGTGCGTCCAAGCCAAGGATTAGCTAACTTCTCTTGCAAAGGGCCAGAGAGTAAATATCATAGGCTCTTTGGCCCACATGGTCAGTTGCTACCTACTCAACTCTCCCCTTGTAGCAGAAAAGCAGTATAAGCATTTGGTAAACAAGAAGGCATGGCTGGGTTTCAATGAAACTGTATTTACTAGAAAAGACAGTCGGCTGGATTTTGCCCATGAACCACAGTTTTCCATCTCCTGGTCTTCTAACTAAACGTCATCTGCTAGAATGGGCCTCCCTTGAGAAAGATAGTATTTGTGGCAAAAGGGAACCAGGAGATCTGTCTTAGGTCTTGGTCAGACCACAAGCTGTAGGATAACGGCCCTGAAGCACAGTTTCCTCATTTATAAAACACAAGCGTAGAATAAGACAGCCTCTGGGGCCTCTTTTCTTAAGGTCTAGAGCAGACGTACTTAACCTGAGGCATATGTACACCCCAATGAGTCTCTGGATAATATTGAGTGGCCTGTGAACTTTCAACATTACCTCTTTATTTTCATTAATTTCTAACTGAAATGTAGTATTTATGTTAATCACAAGTGACCACAACAAATCACAGGATTATTAGCAGTACCTGTGACTTTGTCTCCAAGAGAAATCATAGATATTTTCACGTTATGTTACAGTTGGTGCATATATCTTGAAATATCAATTATATTCACCACTTCTTTGAATTTATGATAGCTATTAGACCTGCAACTAGACCTTGTTATTTACTTTGTTAATAGAGATAAATATATTTGTATATTGCAAATTGGGTTTTTTAAAATATTTGATAACTGTATTTTAATCTAATTGGTTTTCCCTTGTAATTCTGTGTAATACATTTTGCTCAGTAAAAAACAGTATTCTGAGGTTACCCATTCGAGTCCCTTCCCACTGTGGGAGCTTTTCTGTCCTCCCAATAAATTCTACTTCCAAAAAAAAAAGTATTCTAAAGAATTTCATGGCCCAAATAAATGATTAAGAATACTGATCTAAATAGTGAGTAATTAATTTATATCAATTATATTTGTCAAGTATTTATTTTAAAAAAGAACAGACATACCTTTAGAGGAAAGATATGGCAAAGGAGTAGCTTCTTATACAACTGATAAAAATAAGAATTATTACAGCTTTTTAGAAAATAATGGAGTAAGATTTATTAAAATTTTAAAATACATATATATGCTGTAATCTCACTCCTGGTAATTTAGTTTATATAAATAAAAGCACCAGTACAAAAAATATATATATGAACAAGCATTCTTTCACAGTGTGAACAAGAAACAAACACACACACACTCAGAGACAAAGTGATTGCCTATTGCTAATGGATGGTTAAAATGATACTGTATCCACAGAACAGAATATTATATAGTCATGCAAAAGAATGGGTGATAGCTATACTAGATGCCTGGTGGAATTTCCATGCAGTATTATTGAATGAGGAAGGGAATGGGAGAGTGATACAATTTTACCACATTTAATTAAAATGTGCCATGACAAAAGGCACATTATACACATATGATGATGATGATGATGTGTGGGTGTGTGTCTGTGTGTGTGTGCATGTGATTCTATGAGCATGGAGAAAAGTGAGGAAAGAAATACATTAGCATGCTAATATATGTTTCATGGGAGGAGGTAAAGTTGATGGAGATGCAAGTGGGAAGAAGAAAAGTCAAGTAAAAACAGAGAAGAAAGACCAGGCTAACCACCACCACAACAGAGTGCATGTATAATATGATTGCATTTTTGTGTTGCTATAAAATGTATTTTTATGGCTTGTAGAAGAAATAATTCCCTCCACCCCTCAGAAAAATTTATGCTATCAGATAAACATAGGATGAGTCCCTTCTCTGGTACCTGATGCTATCAGTTCATTTTGATTCCCTATTTTTTATATAAACAACTCATTCATTTGTTTATTATCCATTCATTCATTCTCAGAAAATCATAAGTGCCAGGGACTCAGAATAAAAAGAAGCAAAAATACAAGAAGGAAAGGATATTTTATATTCTTCCCTCTCTCTAGTTTGCTCATTGTTGTTGTTAATTAATGTCAAATGCTTGTTTTCTCATTTCTTCTGCTTACTCCTTTGCAAGCTCACTAAATTCTCAAAAAGATAGGATTGATGGCCAGCACATCACAGATACTCAACAGAGGTTCACAGAGCCACGAATGCAGATCCACTTGTCACACCTTTCAAGGTCAAAAGGGAGCAGCCGTGGCTCCGGCCAGGCGCCATCCTGCTCAATGACCTAGAAGTTCAGGAATCTGATCAGGCCACTTTGCAGAGGGCGTCCACCCACCCATTGCCCATCAGTTTCTATTCTGATGGCCAAGAATGAGAACAAAAGAAGTGAAATGCCAGCAGCTTTCAGGCTTTCCTCATCCAGTTGGATGGCCTTTTTGTTTTTACCTATTCAAATCTATTCTGGGAACTGTTAACCAGGGGACAGCCTGAGTCTCTCGAACTGCAGTTCTTAACTCTTAGGAAGAAAATGGCTCTCACAACTTTCTCCTTGCACAAAGTGGAGGATGGGGATTATCCTAAACTTACTGGATCCTCTACTATAGGTGACAGTTGCTACCATTTAATCATAATTCCAATTCCTTATAGCCAGTGCCACACATTTCAAAATGTTTCCTTCCACCTACGAAATTCCAGGAGAGACAGGTAGCACAGACAATATGAAACTTAGCAGCTGGTGAAGAATTTGAAGCTAAGTATAGTTTAACAACTTGCTAGAGATGACAAACTAGTAATATGGAAACTAGGAGCTGAACCCAAGTCTTTCGAATAGTAATGGGAGAAAAGAATCATTGGCATTTTAGAGAAGATAAACTGATCTAGAATAGTCCTTTCCAACAGAAATATGATGCAAGCCATATGTGTAAGTCAAAAGGTTTCCACAGGTCGGGCATGATGGCTCATGTCTGTAATCCCAGTTTTTTGGGAGACCGAGGCAGGAGAATTGCTTGAGCCCAAGAGTTCAAGAACAACTCCTGGGCAACATAGCAAGACCTCATACACACACACACACACACACACACACACACACACACACACAAAATTAGCCAGGCATGGTGGCAGGCACCTGTAGTCCCAGCTACTACTCGGGAGACTGAGGCAGAGGCAGAAGGATTTCCTGTGCCCAGAAAATCGAGACTGCGGTGAGCCAGGATGGTGCCACTGCACTCCAGCCTGGGTGGCAGAATAAGACCCCAAATCAAATAATAATAAAGCCCGCACTGACCACATATACAAAGCAAAATGAAACAGGTGAAATTAATGTTTTGTGTTTAACCCCAATATAGTTAAAAACATAATAATTTTAACAGGCAGTCAATATAAAAAGTTTTTCATGAGCTATGTTACCTTGTTGGTCATGCTTAGAAGACATCTGAATTGAGACCAGTCCCATTTCAAGTATGTAACAGTAACATGCAACTGATGACTCCCATATAAGTAGAGGAATGAGGATAAGACAATCCGTGGCATTTACAGAATAAGAGAAATTCTCTTCAACAAAGGAAGTTGTGCCATAGAAGTGTTTCACCAGAAATGGAGCTGAGGAAAGCCAGCATCGATGCTTTTCTGGCCCCTAAAACGTGAAATTCAAGCCTGTGGTACTACACGGCACCACAGGTCACGCAGGGAAACAATATCTAGCCCTCTATCACCGAAGCCAGGCCTGGAAAGATTATGGAGAAGCTGCTCCCTGCAGGATGGAAGCTGGGGGCTTATAAAGCCTCTGTCAATAAGAAACCGGGCTCCACAATAATTTTAAACCACAGCGAGCCTGACAGGAAACTGACCTAGTAAACCAGACAAATTACTGCCGCAGCCAGGCCTGCCTGCCTCCCACTCCATCCCCCAGTGAAACCTGAGCTGCTTGGAAGCCGCTTCTGCCTCGGCTTTCTGGAGGGTGAGTGAGGGGAGGCCTGCAGCGAGGCCATGAGTGCTCTGGACAGTCCAAACCACAGTCCTGGCATTCTAGGTCACCGTGGCATCTCTATGGGAGCAAGTACACTGGGGAGTACACTGGGGGGGAGTCAAACTTGATTTGCTAGGTGCCTCTAAGCTGGTTGGTCCCCCTTTCTGGCCTCTCCATCACCCTAGCAGAAAGTGGCTATAATAATGCCTGGTCACCTGGGACCACATCCATTAAGGTGGTGAGTTCCTCGGGTAACAAAAGACCATTCATGGCCATAATATTTAAACCGCATTTGGATAAAGTGAACTGTGCACTCCCATTAGAATCCTTGGGACTTGATTCCTGCCAAGGAAGCTAGAGGGATACAAAAGAAACCACTGGAAAACAGAAGGTATAATATAAAGGTGCAAAAATAGATTTGGGAGGCATCAACAAGGCCAATCTGGGTAGGAAACGACCCACTTAAACATTTACTAAATGGCAAGTCAGTGCATTCCACACAGGCCAGCAAGATGACTCTGACACAATTTTCTCCTGACTCTTGCTCCAAATGCCAAAGAGTTAGAGATCCACTCTACGGGAAGGGCCAGGTTCAAGTACGGAAAGGGCAGAATTGAAGCTCAAGGAGCCCCGTCATTTGGGGAGCTTGAAGCCCTAGGTACGGTACGGTTCTCCTCCTTCCGCCTGCCCTTAAGTCCTGAGTTCCAGCATTGGGCTCCTTCCAGCCCATTTGTATCCTTCAATCTGTAGGCTTTCTCAAGGCTCCACATTTTCTAGCTAGTTTAACAGTCTTATGGAGGGGTTAAAATCTCAAATTTCAACTTTTTTTTTTTTTTTTGAGTTGGATTCTCACTCTGTCGCCCAGACTGGAGTGCAGTGGCTGCTCCCGGCCACCGCAGCCTCACCTGCTGGGCTCCGGCGAGCCTTCTGCCTCAGCCTTCTGAGTAGCCGGAATTACAGGCATGCGCTACCATGCCCGGCTGATTTTTTGATTTATTGTAGAGATGAGGTCTCGCTGCCCAGGCGGGTCTCGAACCCGTGGGCTCAGGCAATCCACTCACCTCAGCCTCCCAAAGGCACGGGATTACAGGCTGAGCCACCGAGCCCAGCTCGAACTTCAACTCTTAAAACTGCTTAAGGTCTAACAAAGCCTCAGTGATCTAGCTGAATCCAGATTCCTTTCAAGCATGCAATGGAATGCCATAGTCATTTGGTTCTTGCAAAGACCCATTTTTCTATTGATGTTAAGAAACTTTGACATAATCCTAGAAGGCAACTAAACATGCAATGGAAATATAGGCAATTCAATTCCTTGATAATGCTTTGTGCTCTAATTCATATCAGTCATGGAAGCCAAAACAACATTTCCTGGAGAGAATTGCTTTAACATAACCTATGAGTACAGTGCTCAAAGAGGCTATCAAGACACCCACCTTTGCTAAGAGTCTTTATCCTGATTTCTGATGTCAAATTGCACAATTTTCTTGAATCTCTGAGTCAGTTTCACTATCTGTAAAAAGGAGAGAGCTGCCTATTTTCTACCTAGCAATCTATCAATAACAACCTGTCAACATACCAGAAATATAGTATTGAATAACTTGGAAAGGAAAAAAAATACCAAAACAGTAAGAAGAACTGCAATAGGTTTACAGAAGAAGTTTTTTTCTCTCCTTTAATTTTCAACAGTTTTCAAATGTGATTATATTAGTTCACTTAAAGAAAAATTAATTTGTTATGAATTTTAATACAAAGTAACTTGAAATTGATGAGCACCATATGAGGGCAAATCATAGTCAAATCTTAATTATCCATGTGCTGCTGAATTCACAATGTTTTACCTACAGTCAACTATTAAAATCCAAAGGGAATTTCCCTGGCCACTAAGAACACCTCAGAGACAACCTCAATCAGTCAGTCAATCAAAAAATATAAATGTATATATTTATTTTGAACTGTAAATTCAGCACCATGGAAAACACCTGGAAAAGAAAGAGAGGATCTTCAAATCCTGACCTAAAAGAGTCCCAGTGATGTTGGAAAAACAAGACTAACATATATTACTAAATGCAAATAACAAAACTGTGATATGACTTAGGGTCTAACTGTAGGGAGCAGGATGAATGAATGAATGTTCAGAGTAACCACAAACAATGTGAATGAATGAATGCTCAGATGAATGAATGTTGTGAGTAAGCACAGACAATGTGGTGGATAATTGGGATTAAGTGAAAACCTTGAAAAATGAGTAACATCTACCTGTGAAGATAGAAGAGAGAAAAGAATAACTAATATTTTCTGACACCTACTATTCCCCAGGCACTGTTGTGACTTCACATATGCAATTCTGTTGGTTCTTCAGAACCACCCTGTGAGGCAAGTGTTTTCAGTATCCCCATTTGACAGATAAGGAAACTGAGCCTCAATGATTGTGCTGTGTTTAGAGTATAATGCAGGAATCTGCCTGATTATAAGAGATAACTGTCCCCTATGCCTGGGGACATGATGAAGCATAAGTTAGAATAAAGAAGGACCAGATGATAGACAGCTGTGCTGTCCAATATGGTAGACACTACCAATGTGCTTATTGACTGTCTGAAATGTGTCTAGTGCAATTAAGGAATTGAAACAGTGTGAAATATTTTTCTTTTAAATACAAATTTATTGTTTTGGGGAGACTACATCTTCATTTAATCATTGAACATTTGGCTTCCAAATTGAGACATGCTATATAAGTTTTAAAATATACACAATTTCACAAACTCAGTATAAAAGAAGAATGTAAAATGTCTCATAACAACGTTTAATATTGATTGAATGCTAAAATGATAATATTTTGGATGTGTTGAGAGAAGTAAGATATAGTAATAAAAATCATTTTACCTGTTTCTTTTTACATTTTTTTATATGTCTGCTGGATTTTAGATTACAAATCATTATATTTCTACTGGACAGCACTGATACAGAAGACAAACTATGTCAAACAGTGGTAAGTACACCATGAAGAACAAAGCACAGTAAAAGAGTGATGTGTCTGTCTTCTATTAGAATGTAAGCTCCGTGCAATTAGAGACCTTGTTTCTGTTCACTGCTATATTCTCACACCTATAACACTGTCTGCCATATAGCAGATGCTCAGTGAATTTTCACCCTGAATTTCCACCATTCTAATCATCAAAGCTTGAAAGCGTAGTGTTCTCTTTGCTCTCCAGTATCGGTCATCTTTGGTCAGTCCTCAGGCCTGTCATTTCTCACTCTGTGAGAGCTCTAATATCCATTCTTAGTTTTCCATGTCTTCTGCCCCCATCCTACCTCACTGGATCCTAATTCCCAAATTACTTTAATTGCTTCATAACCGGCCTGTTTGTCTCTTCCTCCCTCCCTCTCTGCTGCTTCTTCCTCCAATACGTTCTGCTCATCACTGCCACATTAATTCTTCTCCACTACCACTTTCATTTTTAAAGTTCCTTAAAAGCAAGGAACAGGTCTTATTTATCTTGGTATATCTCTGGGTGCAGCACTCAATAGGTGCTTAAGAACTGTAAAAAATGTTTGGGGAATGTGTCAAATTATGTATAACTCACCTTCGTTCACAATTACTAAAGACTGCTTTTATCCTGCTCCTTCCTTGTTCATGACCCTTCAAGAACTTCCCCATAAACCACAACACAAAGTTCAAACTCAGGCTGGCATTCATGACCCACCATGATCTGGAGATGCCTACTTTTTGGCCCCACCTTCTCTACATCCATCCTTCCTTTGCTCAGGGCATGCCTCTTTCTTGCTTTTTCCTGCTCATGCTGTTCTTTACTCCCTTGGGATACCTTCCCTTATCCATGTATCCAACTTACACACCCTTCAAAATCTGAACCAATCCCCACTTCTCCTTCAGGACTCTCCAAATCAAGTCATGTAAAAATAAACATCCCCAGCTCTGTCCTTCTGGAGGACTTAGCGTTAGCATTTGACATTTAGCATACCCTGTCATTCGTTTTCAACCATTCAACAGGTACTTATCAGACCTCTATCATATAGTATCAATACTTTCATTCCCTACTTGCAGCTTACCTATTCGGTTATGTTATAAAAGTAAGATTTTTAAACTTACTTGAATGGTCTGTGTGCACAACATATATATGTTCAATTACTGGTCAAAGAGAATGTGATCTGTTTCATGCCTCTGTGTTGTTATATGTATTTTTCCATTTGCCTGGAATGTTCTCTCTCCAGCTCTCATTAGTCCCACCTGTCAGGCAAATTCTAACTTATCTTTAAATAGACAAGCAAGGCAGATCTCTGTCTCCTTTGGGTCTCCTCCCCCCACAACACATTGAACTTGTCCAGCTCTTACCCTCATGGTTTTCTTGTCTGTCTAGCTTGGTGAATAATTCCCCCTCTTAAAACCACTAGCGATAATATTGTATGGTATATTTAAATACTTAACCTTTTGTTACAAGAAAAGCATTCATTAAATTTATGTAGATGTTGTAGTCATGGTTGTACCAAATATATCTATGAACTTTAAATGTATGTTCTCATTACCACTACTTTATGTTTTTAAAATGTGGTCCCTTCTTTTCTACTCTCGCAACACCCATATGAAGTTACTGCAAAACATCCCCATGTTGCACTTGAACTAATGAGTTCTGCAGTTTTGTGGTTCTGTTGTTGTTTTACATATTGTTTCATTTGCCTGGAATGCCCGAAGAATAGAAAAAGATTAAGTGAATGAATCTGTAAAACATAGCCAATGCACACTGAGATACCCCATATTATTGCTCATTTTTGACATTTCTTGGGTACTTCAAATAACATTTAGAAACATAAAAAGAGTTAAGACGTTTGACTAGAATACAAATTCTGAGATAACATGAAATTGAGAAAGGTGATGCTAAGGATAGTCCAGTAGTTAAACAGGAATTTTCCAATCAGACTGTTTTGATTCAAGTTTCAGCTTCATCTCTTTCTGGTGATGTGCTCTGGGCATGTTATTTTATATCTCTAAATCTCAATTTCTGCATCTATTAAGTGAGGATAATAAAAGAACTCATATTATAGCAATGATTCAAAACTCATAATATTATGATGACTCAAAAAGACAATGTATATAAAATACTTAGCATACTGCCAGGCATATAGTAAGTACTCTATACATAAATAAATGTTATTTATAAATATTGTGTCAGAAACCAGAAACAGACAAATGCCTCCCTATTTTGAAAAAGTGAAATTCCAAAAAGCTTAATGTTGAACATTATATTCTCTAGCAGAATCCTAGGAAATATTATTAAACAGCTAACTTATAAAGAGAAAGAAGTGATCCATATGGTTGGATTCATTATGACTAAGTCAAATCCACTAATCTTATTTCTTACTTGAAAAAATTATTAGTGAATGAATGTGATCATACAGAGGTCATATATCTTATGTTTTCATACTCTTTTTGGTGATTTATTTAGAAAAAATCTAGATAAAATGAAAATTCGGCTATGTAAGCTTGTTAAAAATATATCAATTGCCATGATGGAGTAACTGATACCAGCTTTATCCTCTTGTAATAAATAACTAGAAAAATGAACAAAATAAGTGAAACAATTATTTTCAAACATTAGAAAACAAGCAATGCTAGACTGTGATCCCTGACAAAAAAGATGCAATTAGATGAGCCCTATAATATGCTAGGTATTCCATCTGGAAGCATTTTCAATGCCACAGTATAGGAAGAAACAGCCCAAACAAAGCACAATAGTCTTGCTGAATTAGGGGGCAAAAATTAGAGTTTGATCAGACTAAGGCAGTTGGAATTTATTAAACAGAATACTATAGAGAAGGAATCTACACAAGGACAGAGTTCTGGATGTTTTTACAGTAGTCCTCTTGAGTCTTTCATTAAATATTAAGCTGCCTGTATTCAGGAAGAAACACTATGAGGCCATGCAAACAAAAAAGGTTGGAAAGCTGTAAACTAAACAATTTCTAGAGCTCACACGGGACTGGAAGATAATGACTCCAGATAGCATAGGGAATTCACATTGAGCCTTGGGGCATTCAGTAGAGTCTACAAAAGAATCACACGTTAGCAATATTGATTAAACTACCCTGCAGGTAAGACTGTTCTAGACCCAGTTATTAAAATTTTAAAAACACATCTCTAAAGGATCAGTCTGGCCCACGAGTAACTTAATGGCCTGCCAAAATAAAATTCACTACTCTTCAAAGGAAGACAACAAAATCCAGACACCCAATAATTTAACATTCACAATGTCCAACACCCAATGGACACCTAACACTATAAATTGTTAGATACTGAACCTGTAGCCTGTTTTTTAAAAAACCAGGCAGTAAGAACAATAGCAGAACAGACATAAGTGATGGAAGCTAGCAAAGACTTTATGTCTGAGGATTTAAAGGAAAACATGAAGTATTAAGATAAATTTAAAATATGAAAAATAATCAAAATGGAACTTCCAGGGCTGAAAAATATTATATCTGAAATGAAAATTTTACTAAATGGACTTACTTAAAACAGATTGAACACTGCAGAAAAAAAGACCAGTGAACTTTTAAACAAGCAATAGGAATTATCTAAATTGAAGTAGCCACATATCACTTCTGCACTAGACTGGAGTCCAGTCTCTTTCTCTCTCTCTCTCTCTCTCTCTATCTTTCTCTCTTTCTTCTTCCACCCAAAAAGAAAAAATAAATAAATAAATAAATAAATTGAAGTAGGAAAAAAAATTGGAATAAAATGGACATAACATTAGCAGGTTTCAAGACAACAGCAATCAATCTAACACCACATGTCCAAGTGGAGTCCTAGAAGAGCAAATATGAAAGAATATTTAAATAAATGATGATCAAAATAGATGAAAATAATAAATTCAGAGATCAAAACATCCAACAAAGAGCATGTAGAAAGAAATAAGTTGGATATGTCATAGCTGTGTAAATCAAAGGTAAAGCGAAAAAACTGTAAAAGCATGTAGAGGAAAAATATATTATACAATAAAGAAGCAAAATAATAATGGCTGCAGATTTCCCTCAGAAAAAAAGGCAAAGCTAAAGGCAATTGAATGACACTTTTAAAGTGTAAAAGAAAACAGTCAACTCAGAATTCTATATCCATTGACAATATTCCATTTTTGGAGGCAAAATAAAGACTTCTTTTCTTTTTAAAAGCTAAAAGAATTCTTCACCAGCATATCCATGCACATAAAAATGTTAAAGAAATTCAGGCTAAAAGAAAATGACATCAGATGAAAACTTAGATTCACACAAAGAAATGAAGAACACCAAAATGGTAAGTGTAAAAGCAGATATAAAATATGTTTTTTAAATTAACATAATAACTTAAAACCTTCCCCCAAAAGTAAAACCTAGTCTCAGATGGGTTCATGAGTTCTATTAAATCTATAGGGAGAAAAATAGTACTTTTCTCAGAAAACTGAAAAAGAAGAAATATTTGCCAGTTCATTATGCAGGACAGCAATACTATGATATCCTCAAATAATAAAACTGCAAGAAAAAATAACAAACCAATGTCCTTCATAATATTGAAACAAGGGTGCTAAAAAAAAATACTGTCAAATTAAATTCAGCAATGTATACAATGATAATGTATTATGATCAAACAGGGTTTATACCAAGAATGTAATGTTGATTTAAATCAGTCAGTGAAATTCACCATAAAAACAAAATATAGAAGACAACTATGTGCTCATCTCAGTAGGTGCAGAAAAAGCACGTGACAAAATTCAGCACTCACTCTGATAAAAACTCCCAGCAAACTAAGCCTAGAAGAAAACTAGTCAAGGAAATACATGAAAACCTACAGGTAATATTATAGTCAATGCTGAACACTAAGCTCTTTCCCCCTAAAATTGGTAACAAGGCAAAAATATCAGTTTTTGCCACTTTTAGCCCACTTTGCACTGATGGTCCCAGCCAGTGAAACAAAAAAATAAACTGATATAAAAAAAACTAGCTATTATCACTGTTATTATAGGTCAAAATAAATTTGTAATTCAAGTCAATGGTGATTTGTACATAAGCAGGAATCCACACACACAGACCATATCATTATACTATCTAATCTCTTACTATCTATCATATCATATACCTATACATATACTTTTTAGTAAAAAAAAAAAAAAAATCTCGTAATGTGAATGGTCTATTTAATTAGAGACACAAGGCAGGGATGCTTTAAGTGATTCATTTGTCAATATGAGCCCCCAAACTGAATTTTGTATATGCCAATATCCCCACCCAATGCAACTTCTCTAATCCTATTTGTTAAATTCATCAAAATAAAACCAAAGGAAGTAAATAAACTATAACACATTGGAAAAAACAACAACAACAACAACAAACTAGCTATTGGAAAGAAGAATGACACTTTTTATTTTCAGATAATAGTATCATGTACATAAATAATCCTAGAGAATCTAAATAATCATTGGAATTAAGTAAATTTGGCATGTTACAGGATGCTAGGTCAATATACAATAGTCAATTATATTTCTATACACAAGCAATGAAAAATAAAATTTTAAAACAATATGATTTGCAATTGCATTCAAAAATATTAAATAGCTAAGGATGAGTAGAAATACCCCTAAGACCTATACACTGACAACTGCAAAGCAAAATCACTGCTGAGACCCAAATACATGTCAAGATATGCCATGTTCATAAATTGGAAAACTAAATGTTGTTAAGATATCAATTCTCTCCCAAACTGATCTATGGAATCAATATAATTCTAATCAAAGCTCTGAGAGGTTTTTGTAGAATTTGACAAGCTAAATATAATATTTATTTGTATGGAAATGCAAAAAAATTTTATAATTTTGGATAATTTGGGGAATTTATGTTATCTAATTTTGTATTTAGTAGAAAGCTACAATTAAAAAGCACAATGTCATATTGGTGTGAGGATAGGCATACAAATCAATGGAAAGTTTAAAGAGTCCAGAAATAAACCCCCACACACATATCAGTTGAATTTTAAACCTTTTGGTCAGTTCATTCAAACAGTTTAATTGCTAAGGTAATTCAATGGGGTGGAGTGACAACATTTTCAAAGAAATTGTGTTAGAATAACTGGATATTTGTGGAGAAAACCATAAGTCTTGACTTTTACTTCATGTCATATACAAAAAGTACTCAAACTCAAAACACATCATTAAACTCAACCTAAAATTTACAACTACAAATCTTCTGGAAGAAAACATAGGAGAAAATCTTATCAGTCTTGGAGTGGGCAATAATTTCTTACTTAGGGAAAATAAAGCATTAATCATAAAGGAAAAACTAAATTAAGCGCCATCAAAATTAAAAATTGCTGTTCTGTTCTGAAAGATACTGTTAAGAAAACAAAAACAAAAGCCACAAATCAAGATGGTAAAAATACGCATATTCAGAATTTACATCCCCCCAAAAAGAACTTTTACAAGTGATAATAAAAATAAATATATGAACAGCACAATTTTAAAATGGACACAGAAGATTTGAACAGACACATGACAAATGAAGGTATATGAATGACCAGTAAGCATATGAAAAGAAGCTCAAGCTCATGAGTAACCATGGCAATAAAAATTAATTGCCCAGTAAGATATCACTACATACAACATCAAATGTTGGCAAGTATGTAGAACAACTGGAGCTCTCATACATTGCTGGCAGGAAGGTAAAACTGGACAATTACTTTGGAAAACTGTTTGGATGTTTCTAATAAGGTGAAGCATACACTTGTCTTATGACCTAACAACTTCTCTCTTAAGCATTTACCCAAGAGAAGTGAAATAAGATGATATGTCGCCACAAAGACTCATACAAGAATGTTTGAGACTGATTTAATTATAATAGCCCAACAATAGAGATAACCCAAACGTCCATGGGCAGGTGTGTGGACAAACACATTGTGAAAAGTCTATACAATGAAACGTTCCTCAGCAATGAAAAAGAACAAAGTGCTAATATGTGCTACCTCTTGAGTGAATCTCAAAAACATTATGCTGAGTAAAAAAGAGATACAAATAGTACCTACTAGATGATTCCATTTATGTGAAATCCCCACAGAAAGCAACACTGTGCTCATCAATCATGACAGAAAACAGATCTGCGTTTGCCTGGATCCAAGAAGGAGTGAAGACTGTACAAAGAGCCATGGTGGGTGATTAAAATGTTCTGTCTTGAGTGTGGTGGTGTTTGCAGGGGTGCACACATTTGTTAAATTAATTAAAATGTACACTTCAAATGGGTTCATTTTAATGTATGTCATTTATATGTAAATTTTGCTGTAATAATGTTGGGGGGTTTTTTTTGGTTTTTTGGGGGGTTTTTTTGTTGTTTTTTTTTTTTAGTTGAAGTCTCACTCTGTCGCCCATACTGGAGTGCAGTGGCCACTCCCGGCCACCGCAGCCTCAACCTGCTGGGCTCTGGCGATCTTTCTGCCTCAGCCTTCTGAATAGCCAGAATTACAGGCATGCGCTACCACACTTGGCTGATTTTTTGATTTATTGTAGAGATGAGGTCTCGCTAAGTTGCTCAGGCGGGTCTCGAATCCGCGGGCTCAGGCAATCCACTCACCTCAGCCTCCCAAAGGCGCGGGATTACAGGCTGAGCCACCGAGCCCGGCTATAATGTTGTTTTTAAATAATCAAAAAAGATTGTATAAATGAGATTAAAAGTACAGAGTTTTGTTCAATTCCACATATGGCAAGAATTCTATTTATCAAATGTATTGGTGGCATTTAGTTGGGAGAGGGTTTTTTTTTTATTTGTTTATCCAACAAGTGTTCTTTACGCATCTATGATTGTGCACTAGCCACTTAAGATGATAATGATAAAAAAAAGTAAGGCTCTATTCTCATGGCATCACAGTCTTATAGAGGGGGTAGACATTAATAAGTAGATTTTTTTTTTTTAGAGTCACAGTTTCACCCTGTCACCCTGGCATGCTCACGGCCTCCCCAGTATCGACCTGCTGGGCTCCAGCTAATCCTTCCACCTCAGCCTTCCAAGTGGCCAGAACTACAGGCATGCGCTACCATGCCCAGGTAATTTTTTTTTAATTTATTGTAGAGACGAGGTCTCGCCAAGTCGTCCAAGTTGGTCTCGAACCCATGGGCTCAGCCAATCCACTCGCCTCAGCCCCCCAAAGTGCTGAGATTACAGGCTAAGCCATCGAGCCCAGCCATTAAGTAGATGATTTTAAGGTGAAAGAAGCCGATCAGTTCTGTAGGACCACGTAACAAGGAACCTGGCCTAGCCCAGAAGGGCAGGAGAAGACTCTCTAAGGAATTCAGCACCCAGTTGGGAGCTGAAGGACGAGTACGGAGGACTTATCTACTTGAGGGTGGGTATTTTGCCTTTACAAAATCCTCATGTGGGAGAGAGAAGCATTTTGAAGGAACTAAAGGAAGATCAGTGTGGCTAGAGCCTTAAGAACACTGAAGTGAAATGAAGTGTGAAGGGCAGGAAGTAATGTCAAAGCCGTGTCCTGAGAGCCATGAAAAGCCAGCCAGAGGTCCTAAGCAGGAGCAAGAAGAGCATTGATACAATAGTCTGGGTGAGAGAATTGGCAGCTTACACTAAGCTGATGGCAGTGGGGAAGTGGGAGGTGGATGCATGTGAAAAATAGCTCAGAGGTAAAGTGGCCAATTCTTAGTAAAGGACTGGATTTGGGGGGTGAGGGACAAGGAGGCATCAAGGATGACAGTCAGGTCTCTGCCTTGGACCACTTTGTAAATGGAAGTATTTCCATTCTATGCAAAGGTGAAGAGGCAAACTAGGGGGTGGAAGGGAAAGATGAGGACTTCTTGAATCCAACATACCTGAAGAACACTGTTAAGGAAACATCCAGATTACTGGACGCAGAGATCTGGCTGGAGGTATAGAGACGGCAGGATAGAACAAAACCTTTGAAAGGCTGAGATCACAAAAACAGAGGTGTGAGGGGAGAAGACGGGGGCTTAAGACAGAGCCCACAGAAAACCAGTCCTTAAGGCCTGGCCAAAAAAAATCAGGATCCGCAGAGAGCAATGAGGAGTGCCCAGGAGGTGGAAAGAGAAACAGAAAAATATTATACCACTGAAGCCAAGAAAGCATTTCCGGGAGGGTGCAGTTTGAGATGGCATCCCTTCTAACTCACGGTTCGAGACTCATGCAAAAGGCTGGTGGAAGGGTAGTGATGATGATGTCTAACATGATTGAGTACCTACTGCATACACTGGTCACTCCCCTAAATGCTTTATGAGAATCATCTCATGTCATCACAACAGTAGCATTGGATAAGAAAAGAGATCATACTGCTGTCGATCTCCCTGCCAGAGCCAGGATGAATACAACCCTCCTTGCCCCTGTTGCCTTTTCATTAGCCTAACCTGCCTGGCCATTTATTTCTCCAAAACTGCCCCTCAGCTTAGGTGACTCAAATCTTCTGCACCATGGGATGTAATAGTCACCGAAGATATCTGAGACTTTGGACTTTGAGGTCTCCGTCCCAGCCCACCTCGAAGCCAAGGGACTCTTGGGCCAGAGGAAGAGGTAATTGTCAATCATGTCGCCAGGGAAAGAGCTTCTATTCCTGCAGGTGCTTGTTGCGGCAGCCCTCCAACCCCTGTCATTCTGTATTCCTCCTACATCACACAGTCAGTGGCAGAACTTCTGCAGGGTCGGGGGATGGGGTGGGGGGTTATTGTCCCTGCAACCTGCAACCTGTGGAGGCGTGGATAAAGGGAAACACCTCTAGCTCAGTCCGGAGAGTGGCCTCCTCTGCACTCTCTCCCCATCCTGCCCCTTAAGTTGGCATCATGCTCTTTCCTTCCAGGGCCTTATATAGTCATGTGGTTTAACAAGGACCACCACTCTGCTGCCAAAGCCACAGCTGAATGAGCTGTAGATTCCCAAAACAAGTCAAACACCAACCGGATCTGTTTTCTGCTTTTCCAGCAGAGCACTGGAGACAGCCTCAGGGGCCCCTTCCCAGCTCATGCCACCAGCCCTCTACTCATGCTTACAAGGAAACCTGGAAACCAGAATGCATGGGCTTCCATGCCTAGGACTAGAGATATCAGGGTACCTGAGCTGGCAGTGGGGAGCACAGGAGGATGCCCATCAGGTGCTAAGCACCCGCCCTTCTCTGCTTGGTGCCTGCACAAGGCTGCAGTTCTTTGTGTCTGAGTCTCTGCTCCCTGTCTGCGCTAGACTGGGTGGGGTGGGGAAGCCGGAAGCGTCAAATCAGCGTCTGGGTCTTGAAAAATGCCTAGAAGGTGGACATTTTCATTAGCAACCTTTGCCCGTGTGGAGAGAGAACAAGTCTGCATGCACAGCGGCCTCCTCTCCCCAGCCTTCTTCCCTCCCTCACCCCCCTCCACTCTCTATCACCTTACCGTCCCCTTTCTGATTTCTCTACCAGGCCCCCTCCCTCCCTGGTCATCTGGATCTCGTTGTTCTTGCGTTTCCCCAGCTGTCTGCCTGCATTTGCAGCCCTGCACATGCACAGATGCACACGTGCTCAGGTACCCCCACCCTGTGGCTCTTTACCCCCAACAACCCCACACCGTTTGCAAATTCACAAGGCAGTTCCTTCCTTGACTCCAGGACCCCTTTAACAGAATGGGCCCTTTATTCCAAAGCAGGAACAGAAGGAGCCTTGGGTGTAGTTAACTGGAGCAAGAGAAGCCACCAGGAAGGGCTGCATTTTTGTATGGGAGAGTGGGTGGGCGCCTTGTGTGGTTTGGGGTATTTTTTAGTCCTTTCCCAAAGAATATACTCTTTGAGCAATCTATTTCTCTACTTCAAGGGCTTCCCTAAACGAAGACTGTTGAAAAGAATGTACAGGGAGCACCATTAACAAAATATGTCCCCCTCACTTCATCTAAGACCTTTTGCTACATTAACTTACTGTTCATTTTATATTATCTATGCTGAAAAAGATCAGCAAAAATCTAGGACATTGTCACTTTAAGAATCTAGACTAAAACACCTTAAATGAACTCTGCAGCAGACAGATGAAAAAAAAAAAAAAGCCCTTCTCTGGCCCTTGCTGCTTTTGCCATTATTCATGATGTAATTTTTCAGGTGTTAGTTTGGCAGAGAAAGATTGGAACAGGGCTTGTTGCTAGGACATGAATGAAGAAGAGGAATCCCATTGGTTCTCTGGGACTTGTCAGGAACCAATGGGAATGAAGGGGATGGAGGAGAAAAAAGCCACCAAAAAAAGAAAAAAAACTCTTCTGACTGGACTATTATTGCGTTTTGTATGTTAAAGTGGGGTATTGTAAATGTATGGGGGGGTTCTGTTGGTCTTTCTTTTATGGTATAGGTGAGTAGTGATGCCCGATGGTCTAAGGCTGAGAATGAGCAAGTAAGAGGTAGCTTTGTTCCGACAGTCCTGGGTTTCACTAATAGCTCACTGTCACTGGCAGTCTGGAGCAGTATGCAAACGAGGCTGCACACATTTCACACCCTTACTGCTACCACGCACCGTTTGGGGAATGCAATTATGCCAGAGCTGGAGGCAGGGAGGCAGGGGTGTAGACAGAGGGGCACTGGGATTCTTCCTTGGTCTCAGGATTAGGTGGACCCCAGGCAACCTTTTACAATGTAAGTGAAAGAGCTCCGTGTGTGTATGAGGGACTCAGCGTGTTCCCTGCCCAAGGCTTCCCAGCCACCTCCCAACAAGCTACCCTGGGCATCTCAGTGGGTCAGGACGAGATCTGGCTCAGCAAAACCTCCAGTTCTCATAACAACCACGTGGACTCACAGTGCGGCAGAGAATGTCACTGGGGTTTCCAGACAGGGCTATAAAACGTTCACCCACTTAAGCCGTTTGAGTCTCAGCCTCCTGGCGAGCCAAGTAAGTAGTTCTGTGTGCCAGTCGTGCTTAGCTGTTTGGTGCTAAGGCAGTTCCTTGCGAATCTGGGCAGGAAGGACAATATCGATCCCTGTCCGGCCCCCTCTTTCCTCTATTGACTGTGCTAGACTTGACAATCATTGCAGGGCCTCCCTCTCCATATTCCATTGTCTGGGCTCTGGCTGTAACCCACACCTTTTCTTTAATAAATGGGAGGGTTTGGGCTGAATGACTCAAAACACACACACATAATAAATTGACTTCTATTGGGTTATAGACCTGGCCAGTTTATTTACACCCCGGAGGGGGCTCAACCTCTGCCAGATTCCTAACATCAGAGATTTTGTGGCTGGAGCCCAGCAACATGAAAGGATTTCTCCTTGTAATCGGAGCACTTCCTAAGACCACAGGCAGTTTCAACCAATTAACATCTCTGATTGCAATAGAAAAATTTTAGGAGACTCAGAAGGACCAGGAGGGTTTTCAACCACAGGCCTTTATTGAATCCATGGCGAGAATTGATCTGATTATTGATTTTTTTTTTTCTTGCTGATTTCTGTGACTTTTCAAGTTGTTGAAGATTTGGGGAGAAGGAAGGTGGGGCGTGGGCAGAAAACGGGACGAGATGAAACAAAAGGGAGTTTTTCTTTTACATAGGCCTTTCTTTTTATTCCATCCAAACAAATCCCAGGCTCAGTTCCCGTCCACCCCTCAGCATTGATAGAAAACACAGCTCCAAAAGCAGACCCTAATTGCACCCTTCAGGTGACAGGTAGCATGTGTGCCTCAGTTCAAAGCCAAAGTCAGGGTTGAATAAATCTGATTTCAGACAGTCAGCATTTCAAAATAAAAGCATCCAACCTGAGCCCCAAATGGGAGGTCTCCCTGCAGCTTTTTACCAGGAATCTTACGAGATGCACTGCAGTCAAAGTCTCCCTCAAACCTCACTTTGTTCTCAGTTCTCATAAAACCTCAGACTGCTTGCAGAGCTGCCCCGCCCAAACTAGGCGGAGGCTCCAGAGACTAGTGCCAGGGAGTGTAAAATGCATAGGAATGATGTTGTAGGTAGCCAGCCTGCACTGGAGAGCAGAGAGCTGAGCAGCAGCCGAGGAGGACGAACGAGTCCCAGAAAAGAAGAGGGAAGGTGGCATGGTATCTCTCTCCTTATATTGCAAAGTATTAATCTAATATTAATTAATTAGGGATCTTTTGTATTTACTGAGGGAAAAATGTGTGAAAATCATAAGATCTGACATATCCCTTTCATGAAAAAAAAAAGGAGGAATTTGGGGCCATTTGAACGATCAACATTATGGCTAAATATTAAAGCAATACAGGTTGTATGCAATACAAGCCAGGCTCTAACTTCAAGCCTTCCAAGATCCAACTTACGTATTATTAACTCTGTATAAAGCATCGTCATTCCTTGGTGCAAAAATTAACAAAAGCTGCATAAGTTAAGAGAACTGCTTAGTGACACCCAATCAGCCTGGGTCGGGAACTAGGAAAGGACAGCCCCACTCAGATCAGAAGGGACCCTCCACCCACGAACAGACTTTAGAAATGAGCACATTTCCATTGCCACTGCGTGAACTATAAGCTAATTATGTTTTCCTGCAAGGGAAGCAAATTATATTGATTGTACAATAAAAGCTATTGTCATCCCCAGTATATTCATCATGACTCAGAAAGATGCAAAAATATTGACTTGCTCTAAATAGCACTTTACGTTTGTCTCCAGACAGCAGTTTTTAAGGCACAGATTGACCAGAAAAGGTTTTGTTAACCAGTCAGAGGGAGGAAAGGTGATGGAAGAGAAAGGAGTTATGGGCATGGCCTAGCCCACCATATGTGAATGACAGAGCACTCTAAAAAAAGGATACATGTTTCAGAGTTCATGAAAGAGTTAACCTGGGTAATAACATATATATTTTTTTTAATTCCTTAAAACTCCCAATAGTACCCACAGTAACAAGAAAATAACGAAGCCCACTGACATCTTGAAAAGAAGGTGATTAATTAAAGTAATTAGGCTGCACTGAATTATTAAAATATGAAGTCTTCTGTAGGGACGACCAAAAAAGGCAGAACATTTTTGCAGTTCAAAAATTAAAACCATATTCCGGTTCATTAACTGAAGACGGGAGCTCACACATTTTAGCCTACAATCTTATTCACAGATGCGTAAGTGTCTAATATTTCACACCTTTGTAATGGCTCTTGTAAAAATTTAAAAAAAGAAAAAGAAAAAAAGAAAATACAACAACCTGACTTTAATTATTTTATTGCTTGCAGAGAAGAGGCAATCTTTTGAAAGAATGGCAATGGGCTTTCTGGGTATGCTTTGAAAATGCCCCCAGGCTTTGAAATGCCAGGTGTATTGGAGCCGTGACTAGAATCAGTCTGGGGACAGTGAAGGGCAAAGAGGTACCTCTTAACACATTCCTCGGTTGTTCCTTCAAAGCGGTCCATGTCTCTTTTCCTCCTACTAAATCAAACTGAACTCCTTGGCCTGACTTTAAAAATCCCTCACCATGTCTCTTTGCCCCATCTGTCCCCACCCTGTGAAGCCTACTCCTAGGGAAGTCAGACAAATCTCACCATCTTCTTCTGAACCATACTCATTCCTACTTCTGCCTCCCCAGGGGGCTTTGTCCCCTGCCTGGAACATCTCTTATTTCTCTCTGATACGGCTGCCTCCCCATCAGTCAGAATCCACCTCAAGATCCCTTCTCCTCCTCTTCCCATCTTCACAATCAGGACCTGGGCCAGTTGCGATTTCATTACAGATCTGATCATGCCACTCCTCCTGCTTCGAAACTTCTGCCTTCAGAGTAAATGTACCGGTGCATTAACCTTGTGTTCATTGCCCTCCAGAAGTTGCTCCTCACCTGTTTTTCCAACCAACGGTTGATAGCGCTTACTTGGAAGTCAGACGGCCTGGGTGATAACCCTAGCTCTGCCATATAGTACTAATGTGGTCTCAGGCATATTAACTTTAAAAATACTTAACTTCTTTGAACCTCTGTTTTGACAAAGGATTACTGAGATGATTCAATGAATTTCTATCCACGACACACTCAAAACTGGGCCTGGCATATACTTGGTACACAGTAAGTGGACTCATTATCATTGTCTAAGTATTATTTCTCCTCATCACAGATCCCACCCTCAAGCAAACTACTTGCTGTTCTATGTTGCTTTTCTACCAGCATGCCCTTGTGCGAAGAGTATCAAAACCTACCCATCCTTCAGGCCCCAATGTAATGCTGTGTTCTCCCAAATCCTGTCCTGGATTCAGTCCCACCAATCTGTCCAGTCTCTCGACTAACTCAGCACTTTATCTGTATCTCTCTGATGGTGCTTAGCACCATCTGTTTTGCATCATAGTTTTGAACAGGAATTGAGGGTAGGGACTATATCTATCTTTATATCCACTCCCACGTGTCACAGAAACTGTTAGTGCTTATCAAATATTTCATGTATCCTATATGAAAGTTCAGCCACAAGATGGAGAGCTTCCATCAGTATGGGTCCCTGAGTGATTATGTGGAGCAGACAGCTCCTGACACCCTTGATGGATGTATTACCTGAGCCAGAAAATGCTTTGTTTTCTTGTTGAAATCTGAAATTTGGAGACTGTTGTTACTTCAGCAAAGCCTAGCTTATCCTGTCTATTCCACTCCACATTTTTAACATCTGAAACACATGGGAAGTATTTATTATTCAAATTCTGAATAACTAGTGTACAGAATTATTCTGTTTTATGAAGATTTTAATAGTTTATGTTGCTCAGTCCAACCTCAAGCTTTTTATTTTGGCTGCTTACCTAGAATGCACAGGTGGATTTTCTCTATTGCCCAAATGACCTAGCACAGTACTAGACATGGACTTAGTAAGACCTATTGATTAATGAAGAGTCAGCCAGAAGTCTATCTATCTGAGACCACAGATTGGTAGTAAGGGGAGAACTGTGAGAGCTGATTCCTCCTGAGCTACTTTTGACCCCATGCCTTGTCAGGGTATAGCAGAATGATGGCCATACAGTGCAGTAGCTGCCCCCAGCCCTTTGGTAGACATAGTGGACAAAAGACACAGAACTGGTTTTCAGTATTTTTTAATCCATACCCTGTTGGTCAAGATTTTGTTAAAACTTTTACTAGAGCCAGGCTCGGTGGCTCAGCCTGTAATCCCGCGCCTTTGGGAGGCTGAGGTGAGTGGATTGCCTGAGCCCGTGGGTTCGAGACCCGCCTGGGCAGTGAGACTTCATCTCCACAATAAATCAAAAAATCAGCCGGGCGTGGTAGCGCATGCCTGTAATTCTGGCTACTCGGAAGGCTGAGGCGGAAGGATCGCCGGAGCCCAGCAGGTCGAGGCTGCGGTGGCCGGAAGCGGCCACTGCACTCCAGTCTGGGCGACAGAGTGAGACTCCGACTCCTTGCAGCTTCAAAGAACCTCTTCCTGTGGTGGAAATGTGAAGACCCAGGTTGAAGTTCTAGATCCACCTGGCGGATAACTTCTGTGTCTCAGTAACCATCTGTATAGGGGGAGGGGGAAACTATTCCTCTCTCCTTTCATTCCCTGTGGGATTGTTGTAGTATAGATTAAATGAGATACAATGAGAAAATGCCTTGAAATAAAAAGACATGAACATTTTCCTTCTGGCTTCTTAATAAAAAGGTCCCTATTCCCTAGAATATTCATACATCTGCCTTTGGGGGCTCTCACATGCATCTGAGCACACGTTCTAGTTCCTGATGAGAATATGACTCTCAAAAAATCTAGGTGTCATTCTCTTTTTCACTATCTGGATCATGGAAAGTTGACACAGAGGGAAAGACCAGAATACCTATAGGACACAAGCAACTCAATTCAGAAGAAAAAAGGTAAACTCTTGAGTTCTCTATTGACTGGGGTTTAAGAAAAAGCTGAGCGGGTTCAGAGGAGGCAAATTTGGTCAACTCAGCTGGGGAAAGCTCTCCACTCTAGGGTCATGCTCTGAACCAAGATGCCATAAACCCAAGGTCACTCACCCTCAGAAAAGAAAAACACTGAACCCCTTTAAAGGGGAGATAGTTCAAAAACAGGCATCATCTGAGGTGAGATGAACCAGCTGAAGTAGGTTCCTCTCCAGGATATCAGAACCTTGTACATCCAGGGATTTAGGTAATTGCCAGCACCGTGACCTGGAATGTCCACCAATGGTAGATTTTTGCCACAGGTCCTCAGCATCTCTCAATTGCCCTCTTAATTGGATTCCTCTTGTGCCAGCTACTCTCAGAGGCTCTAACTGCCAGTTTGCCCTCTGGGGCATTGCCCCTGAGTGGACAGAACTAGCTCAGAGCTGCCAGGGCCACCCAGATGTCAGACTGCTCTGAACTACTAAGTGAGCAAGCTCAGAACATCCCAGAGGGGAAGGGCTGGCTGAAGTTGACCAAAGGAAATCTCAGCCAGGAGAGATGGGCTTTGTCAGGTCACTGCTTAAAATGCATCAGGGAAGTGAAGCCGGTCTCTCAAGCCAGGTGGGAGCCAAGGCTGGTAATTAAGAGGTAAGAGACACTGGAGCCAGCAGGCTGGGAATTAACTAAGCAGATGGTCGAGGTGGAAGTGCAGTTGCTCCCCAGCCAAGTACCCTTGTGCACAAATGACATTGTTGGGTACGTGTCCTACCAAAGGCTCTTTGAAATAGCAATGCAATGCAACTGTTCTGCCTCCTGCTGTGTGGAAACACATCATGCCACACCCACTACTACACCTCCCCCAAAGCATGTGAGACATAGCCACTGAATTCCTGATCTCAGGCACTGAAGTCTGGCTTTGGGGGTATTTTATTCTCTTGCTTTGCTCTTGAGATTTTTTTTAATCCATGAGACAATAACCAAGTACTATGTGTCCAGCTTTGTGCTACGTCCAGGCAATTCTAAGATAAGTAAGAGATGTGATTCCTGCACTCAAGTCTGAACTTGAGTTGGACTTGGAGAAAGGGTCTAGTCAGTGAGAAAAACAAGTAAATAAGTACACGAAGGTGGTATTGTTTCTAGGCGTGACACTCCCCATGGCTGACCAGTGCTTCCTTGTTAACACTGTCTTCTCCAGGATAACACACTTGCCTGGGCTTCCGCCTAACTCCATGTCTCCTTCAACTCAGTTTCCTTTGCCGAGTCCTCCTCTGACATATCTCCACATTTCAGAAAGTCCTATGGCTCATTCCCTGGCCCTCTCTTCCCCTGGATGATGCACAGCTCGGTGGCTTTAAGCAGCTAAGGACCCAAGTTCTTAACCTCAAAACTATTGACAAGCCCCTCCCTTCGTGGTGTGACTCCCTTCAAGGAATCTATAAAAGCTTTGAAATTATTTGGGCAATGTTACATATATGCATACTTTTGGGATAAGATCCTCCTAACCTTGGCTCCAATAAGCCCTTCTTTATGGTCTCTGTTCTAACTGGTCCTGGTTGCCTTATTCATTAACACACTTTAAGAACTGTCTAAATCTGAACAATTTCCAAATTTATATGTCCATCCCACTCAGCTCAATTTCATACATCCAACTACTTCTCTGACATATATGCTTGGATGCCTCATAGACAGCTCAAGCTTGCTTACTACTTACCTGTTGATCTTCCTCTCCCCCAGGTTTGCTCCCATTTCCACCACCGAATCATCAACCCCTCAGCACATGACAGGACATCGGTTGCTCAAATAAAAAAAAATTGAAGAACTGTCCTTGCTTCTGCCCCTACCATCATGGTCTTCATCCCATCTATCAATAATCCAAAATAAAACCCAGAATTTGCTACTTCTCATCGCCTTTTACGTTCTAACTCTCACAGTGGTTGTGAACCTTATCCCCAGAATATGCATATATACATATAAAACATTTTCCATATAAGCTCATTTTCCATATAAGCTCAGAAGTTTCATAGACCCATTCACAAACTGGGGGGGGGGAGGGGCTTGTCAGTAGATTTCAGGTTAAGAACCCAGGTCATTGGCTGCTATAAATAAATGAGTGTTTATATCTGTTTAACAGTTTTAGATGTTAAGCTACTTAGGGACAGGGATACTTCATGTAATTATCTCAGTAGGGTACCTGGCACAGAGCCTGATACAGCTAATCCCTTAATTAAGTCTTTTTGAATATAATATGGAGAAGAAAATTAACGATTCACCCAATACATATTTATTGAGCACATACCATGTGCAGTGCCTTGTGCTGGTTGTCATGGAAAATACAAAGATTTACACAAAACATACAGAAAAAGTTAGCCAACAACACAAATCATGGCATGAACAGGAAGGGTATACAGAGTGGAATGGGATGAGACAGGTTTGTTAAAGAATAAGGCAACCCAGCCTGGCTAGAACTGAGGCCTTGGAGAGGGGCTGGGTGGAGCCAAGGTCAGGAAGTGAAGAGCAGTAGAAACAACTCTCAAGCCATAGCTTCATGTGGCTGAGTTGGCAGGAGGATCATTTGGCACCATTCAAAACCCATTAAGTCATTGAAAGGTGCTGGGCACTTCCTTTGTTGCCTCATTTTCATGCTGGAAATTGGAAAATAAGTTGGATCAAACCCCTTAGAGTGTAGTAGGGCATGCGGGTACCTACAGAGGGCACTGGGGCATCAGGGTGTATACAGAGGCCACTGGGCATTGGGATGTTTTATTGTTCTGTGTGCTTTGAAGATTTCACAGGCGTGTGTCATGGCTTCTTAGCATGACTGTAAGGTCTTTGCGGGTGACTAAAAAAATGACTTTATTATCGCAGTAGTTCAGAGCTTATAAAACATCTTAACATACATTTTGTTTCTTAATTCTGAAAACCTTCCAGTGAAAGAGCTGTTATTAACCAGCTACATTTTACAGTGAGAAAATTTAGATTTAGAGAGAAAAAAGAAGAGGAAACTCCAGTTATTGAGTATTAACCAAATGCCAGGGCTTGTAAAATATATTTCACTTATTCTTCACTGAACTGCCACAAAATAGTATGAATATTCCTGACTTACAGATACAGAAACTGAGGTTCAGAAAAGATAAATATCTTGCAATAAACAACGCATAAGTACTAAGACTAGTTCTGAGGATGGGGCTGGCCCCCTTCCCACTAGCAATGAGCACAGTGCTAGACACCTAACAGACCTTCATTAAATACAACCCAAATCAGTGGATTCATGGATGGCAGGATTGACAGTGAGTAGAATTGTCTCACGGAGTTCCCTTCACTGCGACACAGAGCACAGAACCATCCAGAATCGAGAAAAGCTAGCTGCAACAAGGAACTCTGAGAAACTTGAACAAAATTAATTTCAAACATATCACCCCCTCTTACCTAGGAGTGCCTACACTTTGCTAGGTAAAATTGTTAACATTTTCTTTCAGTCACTTGGAAAATCCTATTCATCAATGTCTGTCTCTTTTTCTATGGGTTTTTATCTATGCTCCCAGTTCTAACTCTCTGTTCTGATGGCTATGGATCCCAGCATCAAAGTCAAGGGAAGGGGAATGTCCCAAAATAATAAAAGCAGACCATTTGGAGCCTTCTTATCTGAATGGCAGGCAGATGATGGCTGTTTATAAAGCTAGACAATTTAGAGATAATATTTCTAAGGGATTGGGTCTTGGAGAGTTGAATTTAGAACTGGACAATTCTTTTGCATAGCAACTTTCACTTAAAACTCTCAACTGAATATAGTATTTCCCACTCTTCCCATATTCCTATTTCCTGGGATCTGTCTCCTCCATACTCAATTTATCTAATAGAATCTGAGAAGAAAATCAGTTTTGTGGTCCTATAAGAAGCTGAGGTAGAGTTGGCTATAAACTATCAGCCTTGAGGAAAGGATAATGTCTTACTTATAATATAATGACCCTATAATAGCTAGTATGATACCTTATTCATGAGAACTTCTCAACAGCAGATAATCCCTGAAGTTGATTGAGTTGAACTGAACCAAAATGGTGTTGGGTGTGAATAATGCTCAGGAGAGAGCATGATATGTGATTTCTTGGTGCCAGGCTTTGTCCTTTGTAAGGAGAGGATTCTGGTGCTTCTGGTTTAAGGAAGTAGAATAAAGAGATGACAAGCCTTCTCTATCACAGGGTAGAATCCCTAAGCCCAATCAGTGTCCATCCTTGTTCAGTGGAATCAGTTACCAAAGTCACTTCAAGTTGTCCTGCATGAGATTTAAGCTGTTGTTTGATCCAGTGTGAAACTTTTTTCTATAAGAACCCCATAAACATAGTTAGCTTGGTCCTGAATTATGAAAACTACTGGAGACATTTCTTATCCTTTAGAGATAGGGGCCTGGGGGTGAGGGACAGGGACAGAGGGAATATTTGGAAAACGGTAATCAAGGAAATACTGCCAGGACAAACCACACAAGCCAACACAATTACCCACCATCTGTTATATGGACTAGGGATGGTTATTTAGTGATCAGAACAGACCCCATGGTTCCTGGCCTGAGCTCTTGATGGAAACTGCTTTGTACTCTGAAGTTGGTGCCTTTGTCTCTCGGTACACAATTTACTGGTGTGTCTAGCAGGGGCGAAATGGCCATACCCTTGTGGATGTGTTGACAGTGCATTCTCCATTCAGATTGGACAGTAACATGACTCTAGCAATCTTTTGATTTAATTAGTGTTTGCTATATATTTTGTGGAACTGTTAGTGAAAAAGACCACATATAGGAGCAATGTATTGTTACCATGGTTTATGACTCAATTCTTTTCCCAATCTCTGTGTTGATACATTTTGAAATCCCACTGAGATTTCAATGGCAGGGTTTATCTCTTTTACGTGCATAGGAAAAACAGTTTCCCAGAGGAGTACCACTAGAGGCTGTCTCTGTCTTAGGGAGTAATACTTAAAACTCACATTAATACAAGTACACGCAGAGATGAAGCTTCAACAAGGTATACTCTCTGTGCTCTCCTTACAGTTGTTGGTTTCTATACTGTCAATTCTCAATTATACACTCAATAAGGGACTAATGGTGCAGGAATCTAAATGGATGTCAAGGATGGGACGATGTCTCTGTTCATTCATTTTATCCACTTGTTCTTTCAATAAGCATGTATTGAACACCTACTCAGTGCCAGGCACTGTGCTAAGCTCTAGAGATTCAAAGCTGACTAAGATACAGAACTTTCTCTTTGGGAACTCATGGTATAGCTGGGGAAAATGGACAAAGAAAATAATTACAGTACACGATGTTAAATACTATAGCTATTAAGGTACACAAAATTTCTCCGGAAGCCCAGAGGAAGAAATACTCTAATTCCCATGCTGGTGAAGCACCACTGACAACAACCCAGCTGATGTGGGTCCCTGGCATAAGCTGGGCAGCAGTGGGGCCCCCTTCCTGCAATCCTGGCTCCTTGGAGCTGGCCAACTGAGCTAATGTGAAGAAACCAAAGAACCATGTGATCACCGGGCAGTCATCCCAGCAAGCAGAGCCCAAGGCAAATGCAGGAAGTGAAGTCATGGAGCCAAAGAACTGAAGATCCAGAAGAATAGGAGTGAGGAGCAGTGAGTTCACTCTAGAGAAAGCAGCCTAAAGCAGCTGTTGTCAATGTGGGCCTTAATGTGTTCCTCGTAACATCAGCGATTAGTGTGAGGGAATTTCAGGAGCAGAAACAGAAAAGTCCGGGGTGACTAATCCCATCTGCAGAGACTGAGTAAAACTTTAGAGAGGAGTTATGTGTGCTAGTTTTGAAGAATGAGTAGGAGTTTGCCACAGGAAATTCATTAATTAGATGCTGAATGTTGGTGGTTATGCAGCAACTAGCTGTAGAGGCAGGGTGAAAGACATTTGGTTTATCTCTTCTTGAGAAGATCAGAGCTGGAACTGCTTGTGTGGCTTTCAAGGTCACCCATCATCAGACACCAACCACTATTTAGATCCCAGTCCGTCCGTCCCTCTTCACACCTATTATCCTCCAGTTATATGGACTCATCTTTGTTCCCTAAACAACTTCAGGCTCTGTCACTTTGCTGTCATTGCCCCCTCAGCCTAAAATCCCCTGCTTGCCATTTCGCTGTTGAAATTATCCACACTTTTCTATATAATAAGTCCCCTACATACAAACGAGTTTTGTTCTGAGAGCAAGTTCATAAGTCCAATTTGTATATACGTCCAACAAAGTCAAAGTACCCAACTAACACAATCAGCTATATAGTGCTGTCCCCAGCTATATCACTGCTGCTTTCATGCTTGTTTCTAGATATCCTGTGCTTGAAATAAAGATACTGTACTATTGTACTCTATACAAACTGTACAGTAAAGAACACAAAAGCATGGTCACTTGTAGAGGATGCACGCATATGACAATGCACACCAGAAATGTGAACTAACTTACATGATTGGATATGAGAATGCACGTTCGCATCTCTGAAAGTTTGCAACTTGAAGGTTCGTATGTAGGAGACTTACTGTACCTAACTCAAATTCTGCCCCATCTTGGAAGCCTTTCCTTACCGCCACTAATGTTCTAGGGGAAATTCACCATTCTCTATTCTAGGCTTCCAGGATCCATCACGTATACCTCCTCTGGCCATATGTGTTGTGTTCTGCCTTGGATTACATACAGTGAGTCACATGTGTGCTTGCCTTTGACAAGTAGCAAATGGTACGGAAATGGGAAATGGGAGCTCCAAGGAGACAGGGGCATTTCCTTTTTGGTCTTGCCATTTTATTTTGAAAATCTCTTCTCTACAGAAAAGTTGAGTTACTAGTCAAGGAACACTCAATACACCCCGTCCTTGATTCACTAATTGCTACCATTCTGGTACATTTTCTTTTCTGAGTTATTTTAAGGTAAGTTTCAAACACTGTGACACTCAACCCTAAATACTCCAGCATGCTCCTCCCAGTGATAAGGACTTTCTCCTATAAAACCACAATGCTATTATCAAATCTAAAAAATTATCAATAATCCCATTATGGGATCTATATTTAAATTCCCTCAGTTGTCTCAAAAATTTCTTTTCTAGCTTTTTTTCCCTCGGATCTAGGATCCAATTGAGGTCATACATTGTGTTTACTTATGATGCTTCTGTAGTCTCTTAACCTAGAAGAATCATTCCTGGAAATGTGCATTTCTTACCTATCTTTTTTAACATAATAGTTGCCAATTAAATGTTTATAAGACAGAAGAAATGGGTAGATGGATAAACAAACTCCAGTAATACTAAAATCTCTGGGCAGTTCCACTAAGAAGAGACAGAATTCTAGAGTAGGGACTTCCCACAAAAGTCCTTTGTGAAACCACCAGGCACCATGCAGAGGACCAAGTCATTATCCTTGTGTGACTGCTCATCTTCAAACCTTCACTTTTAAAGTCACGAGTTACTCCTAAGACCACTGGGGAAATGCCTCAAAAGGAATTTACTTGGAGAGAAAAGAGAATCGGACCCTCACATCTGACTGAAGAGAGGAAGGTCCCAGAGCTCAGGAACTCAGCACCTCATGGAATGTCAGAGCTGGGAGAGAGACCTACATACCTCATGGTCATGCTCAACTCCCTTGTCTGAGAGGAGAGAACTCAGGCCCATAAAGATGCAGTGACTTGTTCAAGGTCACACGGGGCACATTTGCTCTCCTCCCTGCTCAGTTTTCTTCCAGTTTACCTGTTCACCACAGCAATGTCTGGTTCTTCACCTCTCTTGTTCCCAGTGAGCTATGATAACTTTCTTGACCTTTAAGAATCAATGATCCCAAAGTATTCCAGTCAAACCTATTCTCAGAAACATAGGGAGGAGCTGGCAACTGTTTCCTGGCCCATACAGAATGGAGTTATTTCTAAGGGCGTTTGCTTTGTTACCTCCAGCAGAGAAAGACTAAGAAGCAAGCAGCACCTCCAGCAGCCCGAGAGGAAGAGTGGTGAGATTAAAGTCAGAGATCTCACCAAGCTGGGAGGTGGGATGCCTCCATGTTCATTTTGTCTCTGCCATTTATCTTAGCCTAAACACGTCACTCAACTTTTTTAGGGCCCATGAGCCTCACCTATAAAAACAGATCACTCCAGAGAAGTTATCACCATGGGAGGCATTTGCAGGTGTGAATCCCTTTTGAAAACAAAAGTGATAAGTGAGGGAAATCAGGGTGAGGGGTGACTCTCATTTCTAGATGTCTAGAGTATAAGCATTTATTTAAAGTAATAACATTGAAAATTCTTCAGTAGGTATAGTAAGTCATCCCTCAGTATCTGTGGAGGATTGGTCGCAGGACCCCGAGGATGCCAGCATCCATGAATGCTCAAGTCCTTCATATAAGATGGTGTGGTATTTGTTTATAGCCTGCACACATCCTCCCATATACTTTAAATCATCTTTAGATGACTTATGACACCTAATATGATGCAAATGCTATATAAATAGTTTTTATATTGTATTGTTTAGGGGAGGTTACAAGAAATAAGTCTGTACATGCTCAGTACAGATTCAACCATCCATATATTTTAAAAAATATTTTAGATCTGAGCTTGGTTGAATCCATAGATGTAGATCCCATGGGTACAGAGCGCCGACTGTAGAGAAGAATTTCTTACAAGTAACAGCATCACAGGTTTGTGGTTGATGGAGGGTTTCACTGGACATTGGAAAAGTGAGTGGAAAGTGTGGTTGTTAGAGTTTCCTGAACAGGAAAAAGAAGTGACTGGCTTAGTCACTAATGGGTTTGAAGACTGAGGGAAAGCCTTGATCAACCCTGAGGATCCAGGGGTCTTATACAGAAATTCCAGACTTGAACTTGAATTTGTACGACTTTGCCTGAACCACTTAATTCAGGAAACTCATCTGTAAAGCAAGAGAAGCTAGGTTAAAATGGAAGTGAGTTATTTATTTATTTTTGCTTTTGGCTGCACATTACAATTAACTGGGAGAAGAGGGGTAAATTTGTGAGCCCTATCCCTCACCCCCTTTCCAGTGTGATTTCAGGAGTTCTGGGGCAGGGTTCAGGTGATTCTTAAGAAGCTAGACTCGAGAACCTCTAGATACGGGATGTCTACAAGCTGATTCTCAGAAGGGAATGAAGCAAAGAAACACTGGAATTCCTCAATGATTCCCAGGGCCTACAGGCAGTGAGCATTGTGCCTGCCAGTCTGCCTAGCTTGCTTATTTTCCCCCAGGACCGAGCACCCTCTAGGATCGAGGTGTGGCTCCTGCCAAGACAATCAGCACTTTCCTAGCAATCTATGAGGACACACAGATATATTTTTCAGACCGAAAGGAAGATAGCAGGAAGCCTGAATCCCTAAACATTCTGGAGGCCAGCAGTATGACAGTCCCACTACCTTTCCTCTGCCTAATTTATGCAGCAGGGCGGCCACTGGAGCAGGCAATAGAGAAGAGAGGCTCCAACCACATCTAACAAGATGGCTGCACGGTCTGCCTGCCTGGCGGATGCCAGCTCCTGACACACAGGACTTGAAGCATCTGCCAGACGGGTGCCGGCTTTTGATCAGTACCATGTCAAGCCAGAGACCTGCAGGGAAACGGCCAGGCTCCCTGCAGTTGGCTAGCAGGAATCTTTCTTGCAACCTTGAGAAAGGGGCTTGAAGAATTTGAGCACAGATTTAAAAGTGGGGTACAGGCGGGGTGGGTGGGGGCGCTGCTTGGCGGAGACTTTCTCTTCAAGTCCAGGTTATTTCATCTCAGCTAGGGGAGGCAAGACACCCTTTCTTCCCCGGTGGTTGGAGCAGGATTTCTGGGCTGTTTTTTGCATATTTGACTCTTCTGCCCCAGGGCTCAGACAGACTCTTTTAGCCCCCTCTAACACATCTGTAAAACCCTGAGGCCACTGGAGAGGGTCCCCAGTCTCCCTCATGTCCAGCTCCGGGTTGTGGCAGAAACACTGCAGCAGGGTTATTTACAAGACTCTTGAGGACTACAGTCTGTAGTCTCTTCGCCAGAGGGCCTGCAGGAGGGCTCTCGTCTTCTAAATGGATCCTCTGGGACCTAGGCTGTTGTCCTTCGGACACCCAGTCTGCATTCTTGGCCAGGAGATTGAGAGTGCCCTAAAAGCTGTGTGTTAAGATGGGGAGTCCCCTCCTCCTCAGCACCCTTCCCGGGCAGCCAGGCCAAGTGTCAAGCAGAAGCCTAGCCCCAGACACACCGTGTTCTGTGTCTGACAACAGCAGACGACGTGACTTGAAGGACTCAGTAAACCAAATGCACACCCGTTTTGCTTATTTGCTCTAACCTTCAAAGAACCCAAAGGTCCCTTCCTAGTTCAACAAATAAATCCAGTTCCACTCAAGCAGGCCTCCCTGACAAAGTTCTATTGTTAGGCCTTCCCTGAATCCGCGCCCCCCCACCCCCTTCACTCCCTCTTGGGCACCCCAGCCCCATGCCTGTTCACCCTTCTTTCGTTTGGGGATAAACCGGCCTCCCTTTTTTTGTTTTGTTTTGTTTTGTTTTAATTCTTTCAAAGGGTAAGGAATGTTGACACCCCCCCACCCCCTGAAACATGCCTCTGATGTCTGGTTAGACTTCAGACGGCTGTATTTGAACGTGCGCTGACGCAATCGGGCAGATTGGGTTAAACCAAATATTACAATTGCAAGAACTCATCTGGAACTAATAATTCTGAGGCCACCGAAAGTAAAAGGGCCGTGCTTCGGGGCTGGCCACCGGCAGAGGCCAGCTCGGGCCAATGCTGCCACCTGCCGTGGGCGCCGGGAACAGGGCGCGCCGCGCGGCCTTCCTGTTTTGTTCCCGACCCACTCACCGGCTCCCACGCAGACGAGGTTCGCCAGCCCGCCAGACCAGGGCTATTTTAAAAGGCCAGCGCCTCTTCCAGCCCTTGGCGTAAAGATAGCTAGTCTGGCTGCCCGGCGTGTTCGCGGGAGGGAAAAAAAAAAAAAGACAACTTCCCAATTATAGAGCCAGGGCTGGTTACAAAGACAGTGGCCGTTGGCGCTCCATGGAACATGTGCCCCTCGGAGGAAACAGATCATGCGTCCGTGGCTCGCTTCGAGGGAAGGTCCGGTTTTCAGCCAGGCATTTTTATGAAGGATGGAGAGAACGTACAACTCCAGGTTCTGTCGGCACATGGCTGAACTGCGAGTCACAGGCCAGATCCAGAAATGATGAAAACATCTGTTTCTGCTTTAGACCGGCGAGGCTCCGACGTGGGGAGGGGCGAGGGAGGGACGGGACGGGCTTGGCTCGCGAGCGCCATCTGCCGAGCCTGGCGTGGAGACGCCTGCGTCCCCCGCACAAGGCCGGTTGCCGCTCACCCCGGGCAGGGGGAGATCAACAGGTGGGGGTCCCTGCCCGGGCGATCGCTCTCCGTGGAGGACGGCCCTGATTGTGCCCCGGGGACTGTGCAATTCCGTAGTGTCGCGGAGTGCTCACCACAAAGAGCTTGTCTCTGGGGACTGCTCCGGGGCAGAGGAGGAGAGAGAAGCAGCAAATGAATTCCCAGGTTGGGAAGGACGGAGGTAAAGGGGGAGGGGAGTCGCTCGTTGGTGGTTTGTAGACAGTAAAATTTCGCTGTTCCTTCTGGCTGAAATCTACCAGAACAAAGAAACGGCATCTCTAGGAAAACTCCCAGCTGCACTTCCCCCAACCGTCCCTCTTCCCTGCGGTGGTGGCTTGTACTCAGCATGTATGAGAACGTTCCAGTATTCACAGAGGCCACTGTGGTCTGGCAGGGCTTGACCCACCCTTGAACACGAAAGCCTCCCAGCGCTGGGATAGGTTCCCACCCGAGCCATACTGGCAGTCAAGCCACCGCGTTCTTTCAATGTTCGGCAGATATTTACTGCCTGCCTGCTAGATGCCCAGAACTCACTCAGCACAACTATTTGTCATACAATTGGAACAACAATACAAATATGTCAGAGGAAAATGTATGTTGAGTGTCAAGTGCGTGTTCGAGACAATGACAGCTCTAGTTCAGAAGCAGGGAGAGCATTGCAGACCCGAAAGCTACCTTTCCTCAGCGTTGTGAGGGCAATTCTAGAAGCTGGATTCTCCCAATCATGGGTTGTATAGTCAAATCTCTCGAGCAACTGATTTTAATCAACCCACTTCAGCCCTGACCTCCATCCCCCAGCCTTACAGATAGATAAATCTTCAGTTCCCATCCACAGGGCATCTGCTTACTCACAATCAGAATTGGTGGAGACCCTGACTCAACTCCCAGGAGTATCTTCTGGGCCAGGTGCAAAACTCTGAGATACAATCATATGAATAGTGTTTCCTGACAGCACGCAGGCGGTGGGAATGGGGGCGGCGGTGGTAACCCAAAGGAGAAAAACCTTTGGCCTAATGAAACGCTCCATGCTAGCAGATATTAAGTACGCCTACCCCCTCCCCTTACTATGAGCTACCAAACCCACCCTCAGCAATCCACTGCCCACATTTGAGGTTCCCGGAAGAGCAAGTACTGCCCTTCTAGACTGAAGTCAGTCTGTCCCGTCTGTTCATTTTTGCCCACCTTACCTATAAGCTCCCAAGTTCAAAACAGAAGCTAAGGCTCTCTAGGAGAGCCCAATCCTTCCCCTTCTTCCATTTCATCCCCAGATAAGTATAGAAAGAACTGCCCTTTACATGGGTATGGAAACCTGATGATTGTCTAAGGGATGAGTCAGAAAAGGTCTCCTTCCCATCTTACAGATGAACAAATAATATGAGAGCCAGCCCCATCCTCACAGATCTTGCCACTAGCTACATTCCCAGTGGCCACATCTGTTTCCGTAAGACTCATGCTCTTAAATTGTTAGGGCCCAAACTCCTCTTCAAAGCCACCTACAAATCCATGTGTCACCTACAGTTGTTCCACTCTGTTGTTGAAAAATCACTAGTTCAGGGAACCATGAAAATTAATATGGTTAACTTCATTTTTTTTTCTCTTCTCAAAAGATTAGAACACGAGACTTCATTTTAGTCTGGTTTGGAATTGGTCTGACGCAGAGCGTTCTGATGAATAGACTTTGTTTTATAAACTGAGGAAACTTGATCACTGGCCCACATTTTTTTTTTATTCTGAACTCTTCTTGACAGCTTTTCTCATTTCTACCTGGTTTTGCAACAGGTTTGTGTTTGCATCCACTAAGGATTAGATATTAAATTTTTCATGCTGCGGTCACATCTCTGAGCTCAGAATTTAGGGTGTTTTGTCAACATACAGCAAAATAAAATATCTGAACTAGGCTCCAACAATAGGGTAGAAAAACTGCAGGAGAAAAAAATGTGGCATGAAAATAAACCTCGGGAATTTTGTGCTTTACTAGGTATAGGATGCCAACCTCCCAAACTTTTTTTCCAGGCTTGTGTGAGACTCTCTCTTCCTCATTTTTAAAATAATTTCTATTGCACCACTTCATTCCATACATCTTGGTGTGAGTCTCCTCACACAGAGAAATAACCTTTGTTCAAAGCTCCGCTCTCCTAAGCTGTGCTGAATTCTGCAAGATCACTCTCCACATACAAGATTAGCACCTCCTTTCTAGCTCCAAATAGACTATAATCCAAAAGCTGCTCTTTTAAATAGAGGTTTCTTTTATGCTTAAATTCCTAAATAAAAGAAACATCAATGCTACTGCTAGTCTCCCCAGTTAAATCCGATTTGCAAGAAATGCTGCATGCTCAAAAATCTGGGTGTGAACTGAAAAGTCTGGGCTCAGGGAACACGTTTGGGATTCTCCAGCCATTCTCTATCTAGAGGGCCCTCCAGTGGCCAAAATAATACCTGATAGAAACAAAGACCACCAAAGCAAGTGTTACAACAAAGGCAGATAGGGTGGACGCTAGCCTGCATTTCAGAATGCTGCATTTGAACCCTGCGTTTTGCCCCTGAGAGGTGTGACTCATTTAAAGAAAGCCAAGGCGGAATCTCAGCTCACAGAATGAAGGCATTATTTGCATTACAAAAGGACCCTTCATTTGATTAAAAAAGGCAGGTTTAAACTCCATTAAATGACAACTCCCCATAATTGCTTGAAGATTCTATTAAATTTGAAAAAAAAAACCTACCTGACATACAAATTTCCAGAATGCATGCATGTGTGACATAAAACATGGTATATTTACACTCACTCTGCCACAACCACAACCTGATCCACCCCACCCACATTTCCACCTCAGAAAGCCTTATAAGCACTCTGGCCATAAGGCACAAGAGAAAGTAAAGGTCAGAACCCATGGAGGTAAGACCTGAAGGCTCAGGGCAAGATCAAGGTCCTTAGAGCCCAGAGCTGCCTTTCCAGAGGACTGTGAGAAAAGCAGGCATTGGCTCCACCACACTTTGCTCTGTTGAAGGATGCTGCTGGTTTTCCAGAAGGAAGGTTCTAGCACTGCCACATATTAGCGTGTCATGACATGCAGCCATGCCTCAGTTGTAACATGGAAGGGTGGACTACACAAGTCAAGTGCAAAGCTCTAGGACCTTGGATTTCCAGCCATTGCAATGATCTCTGTTCCTTGGGAAGCTTTGAAAAAAAAACAGAGTTGAGAGGGGAGGGAGACTACTCCTATAAAGTCCCCTATGTCCTTCTGACTTTTGCCCCAGCAACCTCACCCTCACCCCCAATCTTGTGACCTACAGCGACTGCACCAAACCACAGCACCCTGCCACAGACCACAGTCTTCACACACTGGCCCTCACCCCATTCCCCACTGGGCAAACTCTTCATTCCTCATGGCCCAGGCCAAGCGCTAAGTCTGCCCTGAAGCCTTACCAACTTTCCCAAACAGTGAGCTGCTTCCCTTCCCGATTTACGTCCCCATAGTGTTATGTGCCTGCCTCTGTTTCAGCACCTGGTAAAGCTGGTTTCCTCTAGCTTGAGGATTGTAAAGTGGCCCATACCTCTTGTGTCCCTGCGTCTCCAACACATGGTGTGGTGCTGGGAACATGACAGATGAATGAATGTTGAATGAAAGAAGAGACCCCTTAGAGAGGTCTCCTTCCAGTCCCTTAAGAGACAGTGGCTGAGGGCAGCAATCCCCTGTCACTCAGGCCTGCCTTGACCCCAGGGGCATAGCACACCGTTGCCGGATGCTGGGAGAAACAGAGCAGGGTTTCTCCCATGGCTGTGATGGTGCAGGAGGGGATGTCCTTTTGGAAGGTGATTAGGTCATGTAGGGTCTGACCTCCTGAATAGGAGATCTCTTTCATTTCTCTCTAATGAAAGAGAACCTGGGACAAGCATGGTAGCTCATGCCCTTAATCCCAGCACTTTGGGAGGCAGAGGCAAGAGGATTGCCTGAGCCCGGGGGGTTCGAGACCTGCCTGGGCAACTTGGCAAGACCTTGTTGCTACAATAAATAAAACAACTTAGCCAGGTGTGGTGGCATGTGCCTGTAGTTCCAGCTATTTGAAAGGCTGAGGCAGGATAGCCTGAGCCCTGCAGGTGGTGGCTGTGTTAGCTGTGATTGTGTGACTGCATTCCAATCTGGGAGACAGAGTAAGATTCCAACTTAAAAACAAAAGGGGCGGGGGGTGTGGGGGATACCAGAGAGCTACCTTTTGTCACCTGAGGACACAGCGAGAAGTCTATGAACCAGTAAGTGGACTCTCATCAGTCACCAATCTGCTGGTGCCTTGACCTGACTTCCCAGCCTCCGGAACTGTGAGAAACACATTTCTGTTGTTTATAAATCACCCGGGCCGTGTCTTCTGTTATAGCAGTCCAAATGGGCTCAGACAATCTGGGTTCTCTTTCTGGACTTTCAGTCGTAGCAGCAGCAAACATTCTGGAACATCAAGTGTCTGTCTGGAAGCTGTGCTAGTGCTGGGCCTGCCTTATCTAGTTCAGGAGAAAGGATACGTCTGAACAAGATGATGACGTTCTGAGGCAAGTGGGTGTGCAAGCAGCAGAGCTGTGAATTCTTCGGCAGAAGAGACCACTGAGCTGACAGGCACGAGCTGCAGGCCAGCTTCCAGCTCTCCACACGCATCCCGCCTCCCCCCTGACTACTGCTCACCATATGCACTGTGGTCCTCCCCAGACTATGGGATCCTTTCCTTGATCTTTTTTTCCACACTGAACCTATGGTCCTATTTCCCTCCTTCAAACATTTGGAAAGATGAGCCTAAAGTTACTTCTCATCTCCTATACCCTGCTCACCCTATACCAGTATAGTGCTCATACATATTACATCCCCAAAGCCCTCTTGTTGGGGACACCAGTGATTTCCTTATCTGCAGAGGGCTGCAGAGAGGATAAGGTGGGGGCAGCCTGACAGGTAGCATTCATAGCCCTGGCATTTGGCATGCATTATCTCATGTGCATAATTATCTAATTCCATCCTCACAACAACCCTATGAACTGGGTCCTGAAGGATGCTCATTTACAGGCAAGGTAACTGCAATGCAACAAAGATTAAGACACCCAGAGTCGCATGGCCCCAGAGTCAGTATTTGAACCCAGGACATTCGACCTAAGAGCCAGACCCTGACCCATGTGTGATTCTGCATGAAAAACACAAGGAAGAGTGCCTGGCACTGAGGAGGTGATCCACAGTCATCATCCCTGAGTTCCCTGCGGTGACCAAGCTGGATCCCCCTCCTCAGATTTCTGCCCCTTGGCACCTGAACTTGCCTGATCCCCACCCAACACAGATCCCAGACTCCTCGACTTTGGAAGAATACTGAAATGCACATGTTACTTTGAGATCTTGTCTCGCTCTTGACATCCCTCTCTAGACTATTCTGTCTAGCCATCCCTCTATCACCATTCCCAGCAAACATCTCCAGCCCAGCTCTGTCTCTGAACTCTAAAAACTGCCTTACCCACCCTCCCACACATCCAGTTCTCCTTTCCAAACTCTATTCCTCCCTTCACCTCCCCCCCACAGCACTTATCACTTTCAAACCTGTCATTTAGTCATCTCTTGGGTTTGTTATTTGTCTCCCTCTGCTTGAAGCTGAACTCTCCAAAGACAGGAGTTTTCATTTGTTTTGTTCGTTATAGTATCTCCAACACTTGGAATGTGCCAGGTACCATCACTCAGTTAATGTTTGCTAGACGAAAAAATCCAGTCGTCAACTGGTCACCTCTGTCTGGATGTGCCACTAGCCCTCCAAACTCAACATTTCCAAAGCAGAATTCACCACCTTTCTCAGCCCTTGTCATCCCTCTGCTTTCCTATCCGGGCTAGTAGCATCAGCCCTTCAGTGGTCTTGCAGGTTGGGAATGTTGGGATCATCCTGAACCTTGCTGTACCTCTCTCTGTAGGAACCCTGCTAACTGCGTGGCATTCTCTGTGGATGTTGTGCTCCTTGGGGTTTTGCAAAACAAGGATCTCTGTGCTCAAAGAGATCCCTACAACCTTATTAGGGAAAGGAAGTTTTCCTAGATGGAAGAATGGAGGACCCCTGTAAGATTGGATAATAAAACGTTGAGTGCAGTGGACTGAAATCAGTCATAAGAGGGATTTGCCTGGGCTAAAGTGATCATTCTCTAAACATCATCTCCTTTCTCCAAACACCTATGGAAAACTCTATTTATACAGTGCCTTCCAGTTTAATAGCACATCTACTTCTTTCAGACCTCCCAACATCTCTGTGGGGTCAGGATCTCTTTGAACAAGAGACCAAGGCACTGAGGAGATCTGGGAAATTGCTTCAGTGGTCACAGAGCCAGTAAGCACAGAGGCAGGCTGACCCCTCAGCCCATCCTCTCTCCTCTGCACCATCCTCAGGGCTGGAGCTTTGGAACTTGGCCTTCTATAGAAGCTAGCTTGTTTTTATTTTCTAACTTTTGTTTTACTTTTATCTACCAAAGACTATGTGGCAAAGATCACCAGTTGCCTGTCCACCATCTATTCTGCCCTCTGCCTTCCAGTGCCAGGAGTGGCAATGAGACAGATGAAATGAATGCGTTTCCCAGACTCGTTGATGGAAGGGGTGGCCAAGGAAACATCAACAGAAGTTGACGGATGGCCATTCTACCAATATAGCCGTGAGGTATTCTTTTGACCTTACCTCATCCTTCTTGATCCCTGGACCTTGGGTGTGGTGACTGGAATGGGAACTCCATGCAGACCACAAGTCAAGGGATCTAAAGGAAGAAAGCCACACTAAGGAGGGTGGAGCAGAAAGATGGGGAAAATCCTGGATCTTTAATGGCTGAACAGACATACAACCCCTCTTTTTTAAAACCATGGTTATATGTGGGTTTTAGGCTATATGCAGCTGAGCCTCATACTAAACTGATTCATTCTACAAGAACAGGTTAATTCATGCCTTCATTCATTCAACAAATTCACTAAGTATCAAAGATTGTTCTAGACTCTATGGAAATATAACACACAAGGCTCTCCCATTAAAATGTTAAAATCTGTGTTTTCTTTCTCACCCTCACTCTGCCCCAAACTTTACTCAGAATCCAGAGCTGATGAATGAAAGGTTTTATTCCACAACTCTGCCTACTTTGGGGTAAAACCAATGGTCTTCACTTTTGTGCTATCCTGCCAAGCTCACCACTGCCACGGATGTGGTAACTTGTGCCTGGAAATGGAGAGGTCATGTTTTGTTCAGTCTCTATCAGAGCCACTTCTGGCCCATATATCTTTGTGTGAAGAGCAACCTCACATGAGCTAGGGATGTATTTTAAGGAACAGTGAGCCCCAACAGGCTGCCTCATTCTGGCCCTTACTTAGAAAATTTGCTACATCTTGAAAATCTGTTCATTCATTCTAACTTTTGAATGTGTCAGCATATTTTGCAGCAGTAAGAAACAGTCAAGAACATATAGTTATATAGAACAGATTAATCCCCCTCTCCCCCTTCCCCCCATGTGTGTGTGTGTGTGTGTGTGTGTGTGTGTGTGTGGTGTGTGTGTGGTGTGTGTATCTTATTCTCAATGAGTGTGATGGTTAATTTTATGTGTCATCTTGACTGGCAGTGGAATGCCCAGATTAAACATTATTTCAGGATGTGTCTGTGGAGAATGTTTCCAGAGGAGGTTAGCATTTGAATCAGTAGACTCACTAAAGTAGATTGTGTTCCCCAACGTGGGTGGGTGTCATCTAATCCATTAGGGGTCAGAATAGAACAGGAAAGAAGAATTTGCCCCTTTTTGCTCCCTGCCTTCCTGCTTGAGCTGAGACATCTCATTGCATCTTCTCTGGCCCTCGGACTGGAATTTACACCATCAGCCCCCATGTTTCTCACTCTTTGGACTAAATTATACCACCAGCTTTCCTAGGCTCCAGCTTGCAAACAGCAGATTGTGGGATTTCTCAGCCTCCATAACTGTGTAAGCCAACTCCTTATTTTATTTATTTTTATAAATATACATCCTACTGCTTCTTCCCAGACTAATACAAGGAGATAAGGAAGCAACATAAATCTCTGGGCTCCCTCTTGCTTCCATGTCTTGCTGTCTCCTGGAAGAAACAATTGCTCTGTCTTCTCTTTTCTATCTACCTCTCCCTGGAACATTTGGGGCTTTGAACACAGGAAAAACTCGAAAAGCAAATGTGAATTCCATAAATCCTAACATCCACTATCCAGCATTGTGGGGTTAACCTCTGGGTCAGATAGTCCTGAAGGTAAACCCGGTTTTAAAAATCTGTGTTTTCTTTCTCACCCTCACTCTACCCCAAACTTCACTCAAGATCCAGGGCTGATAAATGAAAGGTTTTATTCCACAAGTCTGCCTACTTTGGGGTAAGACCACTTTTGTGCTGTCCTGCCAAGCTCACGATATGTCAGTACCTGGCACATCACTGGTTCTCAATAAAAGGAAGAGATTCTGATCCACTCATCCATCCATCTACCCAACAAACATTTCCAAAATGATCTTAAATTCAGAGCAGTGTAGTCTCAAGGATAACCAAGAAGTAGACAACGGGACCTTTAAATTTAGAGAACTGAGCTTAGTCATCCAAAAGGGAAGTTAGGGGAATCTTTACCAGGTAAGAAGGGAGATTGGATTTCCCATCAAAGGGTTTCAATAGTTATAGATCTCTGCAATCAGAAAATTTTCTAATGAATCCTCCAGTGTGATTTATTTCAGTAATAAACCACATTACACCTCAGGCCATGTGTCTATATGTCATTCCTTCACATAGTCCAACCTGGGAGATTAGCAAAAGACAGCTACCCTCTAAGTAAGAATGACACATGGCAAGGGACTAGGCGGGACACAAGGAGAATTTTTCACCCTCCATCCTGCTGGTGCCCCTGTTGGAGATGTTGACAAACAGAAGCATTCAGGGCAGGACTTTATCCCCTGCTCTTACTTGGTTCTTTGAGGGAATGATGCTACACCCTATGGGTGTAGGATGCAGCTGTTTGCACCATTGTTTCCAGGGCTGTCTAAACAAGGAGGCAAAGAAATCCAAACATCTGAAAAGATTCAGAACCAGGAGGAAAATCAACTTGTTAATTTATGCTTTAGAGACTGATTTTCAGTATGAATTATACTGTAGAGTTCAGGGTGAAATGGCTAAGATGGACGTATGATATCAGCTCCATTAAGAAAGGGAGCTGAGAAACCCTGGAAAAAATGTAAAAGATGGGTTACTCAAAAATGTATTTATTGTTTTTTCTTTTTTGAGTCAGGATCTTGCTCTGTGACCCAGAAGTACAGCAGCATGATCACAACAATCACAGCTCACAGCAGCCTCAACTTGATGGACTCAGGCAATCCTCTCACCTCAGTCTCCCGAATAGCTGAGACTACAGCTGTGCACCACCAAGCCAGGCTACTTTTTTTTATTTTTTGGTAGAGATGAGGTCTTACCATGTTGCCTAGGCTGGTCTCAAACTCCTGTGCCTCCCAAAGTACTGGGATTACAGATGTGACCCACTACACCCAGCCAAAATTTTATTTTCTATGTGTGTTCTGTAAACAAAAAGCATTGCCTACTTTTGTATATTTGGCTGAGGTTATTACAATCAGCTTTCATTCCTCTAGTATAAAATAATAGAATAGTGTTATGTTACAGGATGGTATTTGGGTACTGGGATTCTTTCATTTACCCCTCATTCTATTTGAGAAAGTCTACATATAAAAAACAATGGCCAGCCGGGCTCGGTGGCTCAGCCTGTAATCCCGCACCTTTGGGAGGCTGAGGTGAGTGGATTGCCTGAGCCCGCGGGTTCGAGACCCGCCTGGGCAGCGAGACCTCATCTCTACAATAAATCAAAAAATCAGCTGGGTGTGGTAGCGCATGCCTGTAATTCTGGCTACTTGGAAGGCTGAGGCAGAAGGATCGCCGGAGCCCAGCAGACAAGGCTGCGGTGGCCGGGAGCGGCTACTGCACTCCAGTCTGGGCTACCGAGTTAGACTCCAACTCAAAATAAATACATAAACAATGGCCAAAGGAAATAAGGCATCACATTATTAATAAAATCCGGGTAAGCAGTCAACAGCCCAACTCTTCCACCTCAACAAAGGGTTTCTCTGAGAAGCTGAGTTGGAGCCTGTGGCTTAGGCCTGAAATCAGATTGGAGCCTATTACCCTATCCCAACAGAAGAATCATGGGACACACAAGCACAGGCTTCACTTCAGGGTTTCTGATTTAGGACTGATTAGCTCACTGATTAGCTGAACTCTTAGGCAAGTCACTCAACATCCTTGACCTCCATGCCTCCTTTTTAAAAATCATTTATACCATCTACACGAGACCCAAAATGGCCTCTCTACCCTGAGATTTCATTAGAGGTTGATTCGGAGAGCAGGAATCGTACTTATCTTATTCCACATTATATTCCAGTGGTGACTAAAGGACTGAATACAGAGAGGAAGTGCTGAATAAGTATTTCTGGAGTGAATGTTGCTACTGGATCCACACATCAGGTATCCCTATTGATGAGGGAGCTTTGAATCTTGCCAACTAGAGCTTGAGAACTGATATTAATCTTTCATTTCTACTGAAACTACTCAGTCCTCGGAATTTTTTCTTTCACCTACTCAATACCTCTCTATTCTAGAGACCACAGACATTTATAAGAGATTCCAACAAAAGCCAAGGCATTCATTTGCATAGAATCTACGTTATATACTCTCTAGCTCTGGCATCATAATATCTGTAATATTCCTGTGCCACCATTTAATAGTTAGGAAAACTGTCTTGTCAGTTAACACATTCCCATTCCCAGTGGAAATGGAGTATTCACCATCCAACACTAAACACCCCCAAAGCTCCTTCCATCACCTTCTCTTCCTCCTTCCCCATCACACAGGCACATGTAAACTGGTCCCACTACCCAGTCTTCAGCAGACTTTAGACCACCCCTTTTTCTTTCCTAGAGTACAGACACATCCCTGTTGGCCAGTCAGGTTCCTTTTGTCCTCAATATGCTTAATGTGACACCCATCTTTGTGACCCATCTCCTGTTAACCTGCCCATGTTATGCTCTCTTTTGTCTACTTATGCTCTCTACTTTCTTTGGTAGGATGTATTGATTGCTGGTCCTCCTGTCTTCCAGGCAGCAAAACGATGACTAGGGTAAATGTGGTGAGCTGGAGAGAGCAAGGTGACTCGAATGGATCCTCCTACGAGCTCTATTAGTGTGGAAGATGACTCAAAGCACTTGATTGCAATGACAGGAAATGGAGAGAAGCAGATGGTGGCACAGCAACAACCTTTTGGTTCCAACGGTCTTCAAAGTAAGTCTTTATCAACACTGCTTATAAAGACAAAGGAAGAAGAAGATATTCTCTGCTTCTGATATCTGAATTCAGAGTTGTCTTTGTAGTCAGAACCAAGTCCTAGAGAAGGGACAGAGGTCTGGAGCACCTCCTCATATATACACACGGACTTAGTCATATTCACAACATCAGAACTATAAGCAGATGTAATCGTTCATGAAGAATCAAGTCACCAAATGTTCTCAGTGGCTATTTCAGAAATTACCTGGAATCTCATTTTCTTCTTGGTACTTTTATTTTCTTAAAATTTATTTAATGGATACAGATTTGTTACATTCCCCAAAGTAACAGCATTACTATATTTAAAAAGTTTAAGTGACTGATTAAAATAAATTCCTAATGTACAAACACAAACTAAAGAGCCACTTGGAGGGGTTGTGCAGTGAAGTAATTGAAAGCACAGTCTAAAGCTGGGCTACCTGGGTTCAACTCTCAGTCATGTTATTTACTAGTTGTTGTGACCTTGGGCAAGTTTCTTAACCCTTCTATGCTGCAGTTTTCTTATCTATGAGAGTAAATTTTATATATATATATATATATATATATATATATATATATATAAATTTTTTTTTTTTGAATTGGAGTCGCACTCTGTTGCCTAGACTGGAGTGCAGTGGAATGCTCCCAGTCACTGCAGCCTCGACCTGCTGGGTTCCAGCAATCCTTCCACCTCAACCTTCCAAGTAGCCAGAACTAAAGGCATGCACTACCATGCCCGGCTAATTTTTGATTTATTGTACAGATGAGGTCTCGCCAAGT
>NW_007249303.1:80387-82834 GCF_000164805.1 Carlito syrichta | reverse complement strand
AACCCAAAAAAAAAAAAAAAAAGCAGCACTCAGAACAGTCTCTGCGTGTAGCAATTACATATTTGCAATTATTACTTATTGCTACAGCACTACCACTGCTGAAAATAGTTTTGGACCACTCTTTGGGAGCATTGTCTTTAACCTTAAACACATTCCCTTGAATCACCCCAATGTGCGCAAAGTTTTCTACTTTAAAGGTGTGTAAGTCTTGGGAGCAGTCAAACAGTTTGGACTTCAGAACAAGGTGTACTTACGAAGCTAAGAGCTTGATGTGCTTGTGTGGTTCATCTGCTGTCTGTGAAGAAAAAAACAGGTGCACAGACACAGTCAGTTTAGCACCATCTAGGGCTTGATCAGTCCCTAGATAACTAATAAGTTCTGTTTCTGCTAGAGAGAGGTTGAAAAATAAGTTTTAATTATGAAACCTCTTTGTTTGATCATTCTTGAAGGCTTTACAACCAAAGGGCAAATTTCATGAAAGGCCAATTTGCATTTAAATCCAAGTCTTTTTTCTTCCTCAAAGTTTGCCATGTCGAGTTTTAAGAATAAAATGTCATTGTTTTCATACAAATATTCCCAAACATTACCAACTGTCATTTTGGCATTAAATAAGGTTGCAACATTACAATTGTAGCATTAGCATTTTTAAAAGCATGATATCATTGTTCTTCTGTAAATTGATGCAAGTTCAAATTACCCTACACATAATCTTTTTAAAAAAAAGTTAATGGGACACTAGCATCAAAGCCAGTTGTGGGAGCCAGGCACGCTGGCTTGCATCTGTAATCCCAGCTACTTGAGAGGCTAAGGCAAAAGGATCACTTAAGGTCAGGAGTTCGAAGCTGCAATGAACTATGATCACATCACTGTACTTCAACCTGGGTGACAGAGTGAAATTTTGTCTCTATAAACAACAACAACAACAACAACAACAAAAACTTGTTGGAACTGGATAAAAAGAATGGCGGCCACCCCTTTTGCCGGACCCCTGATGGTCTCATGCTAGCCTAACGATCACCCTATTGGAACATGCTGCAGTGACGGGCCTCACTGTGTACGTAAATAAAGGTGGATAAAACGTGCACTGAACATTCTTTTCCCAAGATGCAAAGGATTTTGATAAAATCTAACTGGGTTGTTGCAAAGCAAAGGAATTTTCCGTGTTCCTAATAACTGAACTCTTTGCAAAAACATTTTCCAATTTAAAAAAGAAGTTTCATTAATCTATCATCAGTAGGGAATATTGTGTTCCACAAAAATGACTTTATAAAGAAACCTAAGTATACTTTCTTATGTCTCCAAACGTCATTTCTCATCTTTCTGGTGGGAATCCTTTAAAAATGAATGGCCTAGCTGGGCTTGGTGGCTCAGCCTGTAATCCTGCGCCTTTGGGAGGCTGAGGTGAGTGGATTGCCTGAGCCTGTGGGTTCGAGACCCGCCTGGGCAGCGAGACCTCATCTCTACAATAAATCAAAAAATCAGCCGGGCGTGGTAGCGCATGCCTGTAATTCCGACTACTCGGAAGGCTGAGGCGGAAGGATCGCCGGAGCCCAGTGGGTCGAGGCTGCGGTGACCGGGAGCGGCCACTGCACTCCAGTCTGGGTGACCGAGTGAGACTTCAACTCAAAAAAACAAACAAACAAACAAAATGAATGGCCTATGCCCTTGGATTCCCTAAACAGACAGTATCATTCTTACAGACTCCTATTATTGTGCCGACAGGGCAGAACTGCATGCCAATTAAGAGCAGGAGTTTAAGGATGTGATAATGTAGATTATTTTAACTCTTCTGGGGGTCTCTCAGGCTGGACATCAACTTTGGGGTCCCTTGTCCTGTGTCACTTCCACTGTACTACATTTGAGACCTTGGAGAAATTATTCCACTTCTTAAGACTTCTTTTAAAACAAAGACCAATACCTAAATTACAGGATCACTTTCAGAATTTAACAACTTTTTTTAATATAATGAGTTTATGTTATAATACAGACTAGCAGATAGGGGCTCAATTGAAGGGAAATATAATTATTCTCATCAGATGGGCTACTTAACATGTCATATTTTGGCCCTGTGCTAAATGTCCCCAATAAGTCATATTTGTGGGAGTTCCTCTATCTCTAACATAGACTTTCTCATAGTCTGAGGCTCTTAGCTTCTCTTCTATTGTAGTCAGAGTATTTGCTTCAGCAGCCTCAACCCGTTTTTTTTTTATAATCAATATTTTTATTATGATATTGTGGGGTACAGTTAAGGGTTAGGTATACCAATATGCTTCGTTCAGGCACCCTTGTTAATAAGAGGTGTCTCCCTGTTCCCAGACAGATATTGACTACCATTAGTCCCATCCCCCTTCCCCTCCCCCTGCATAGTTTCCCACCACTGTCAGTCATTTTCTTATAGTATTACGTTGGATGTTCCAGGTCCACTATATGAGTGAGAACATGTGATA
>NW_007249303.1:16383-80227 GCF_000164805.1 Carlito syrichta | reverse complement strand
CTGAAGAACTCAAATCACTCTATAAAAAAGATACCTGCACACGAATGTTTATCGCAGCATTGTTCACAAAAGCAAGAACCTCAACCCGTTTTTAACATTATCTTTTCATTTGATTTGATGTTTTTAAAAATAGCTCACTGTAACTTCAAACTGCTGGCCTCAAGCAATCCTCCCACCTAAGCCTCTCAAGTTAATTTTAAAAAAATTTTAAATTAATGCCCAGTTAATTTTTAAAAAATTTTTTGTAGTGATGGGGTCTTACTACATTGTCCAGGCTGGTCTGAAACACCTGGACTCCCAAAGTACTGGGATTACAGACGTGAGCCACCACAGCTGACCCTCAACCCACTTTTTAATTTGCTGTAGGCTGGGGAACCAGGCAATTATGGCTGACAGAGGCAATGAAAATTTGGGAGCTACACTAAGGTGTCTCCTAGGACTCAAAAACAGTGTCCCCAAAACGGTGACCTCCTACTGTTAAACTTTAAAATCAACACACAGTAGGCAGAATAATCTGACAAGATACAACAGCTCTCAAGCCAGGAAGATTCTATTGTAACCCAGTCTGAATGGATTAACATTAGCTACAGAATGATTTTCTGAGGAGTTTGCTCACAACAAAACACAGAAAGATGACTCGGAGTGGCCAATATGGGCAGTGCTGGAGAAAAGTAGCAAATGATCTTCATGTCTTAGACGCCATGGGCAAAATCCTCTTAAATTGACACGGACACAGGGAACTGTAACCTGTAGGTTTCAAACACCAAGTTCAGTGGATTATTCCTGTTGTAGAGTGTCAAATATTCATTTGTTCATTCAACAAACGAACAAATTGGGCAACCACAATCCTAATCCAGACTCTCTTACTTTTTAAATTCATTGTGCCTTCCCACCAAGCAACCTTCGAATTGTGACTGACCCCCGGGGCAGATCTCCCCACAGGGCAAGAATGTACTGGTTATGCTGGCATTGCAAGGAACAAACTCTTCCAAACAAGGAACAAACATTACGATGTTGCATATCAGTCTCCTGAGCTTGGTTAAGGCATCTCTGGCCATGAGAGATGAATGCTCTATCATGTGTTGACAAAAATGATTTAAGCCCGAAGACCTAAAGGTTAGGCCATGACCAGCAAGATCGCCCAGGTGGCAGGTCTCCCCTTGGGATTTTGCTTGGTGCAATGTGTTGAACCGATGTGCTGTGACACTGAAGTGACATGAGGCAGTGTGGCTCAGTGATTTAGAAGAGGATCTGGGGTCAGCGATACCTGATACTGAAGGCTGGTTTTGCTGTTTACGCTCTGGTTTCCCCCAAGCAAATTACTTAACTGCTCTAGGCCTCTTTTTCCTCAACCATGAAACTGGGTAATACTTTAGGGTTTTGCTTTGGCTCAATATCTAAACAAAAGCAGCAAACCTGTTAAAACCTGTTGAAGTTTTTAAAAACCTGCCCCTACCCTCAGCCAGTTCCACACCTTCAATTCTGACTTACAGGGCAATTTGTCATTTATCTTTCCATAAGAAGGAAGTGTGGCATTCTTTACAAGACTTCATTGTCTGTGGAAACCTCCCGAAAGTGGTGAAAGTGGTCTTAGACACACAGCTCATCTATGCTGTTGTGCTTTCTTCTCTTAGATTTGAAAATTGCCTTCTTAGCAAATTGTCTCTTAGCAAATGTAGTTACAGCTTTAAGGCAACCACTTTAGTCATCGCCCCTACGGAATAATTCTATTTACTTCAAAACAGCCGCCCCATCTCCCGACTCCTCAGCCAACACAAAGACATCGTGTTCTTCAAGGATTCACCATCTGAGACCAGCTTGTTAATAACAAAATTATTCCAGGTCTTAGTGTTCTCTCATCTATGAAATAAACATCCTTTTAAAACAGACAAATCAAATGGTGTTTGGAGACTGCATTAGCTATCTTTATTGCACTCAAAAGAACAACTCAAGACACACAGAGAGAGTGGGTTTTCAAACAGGCATTTTCTTGACCCCGTTAAATTTTTATTCAGTGAAAAAAGTTGACATTGAGACAAAAATTATCTTAAAATTGTGCAACAATATAGTAAAATCTTCAGCAGAAATCAGTGACTTGGAAACTTATCGAGGCAATTGAAATTATAAATACCTAATTTCACTTTGGAGAGAAACAAGTATACAGTGTTTCACTTTAAATAAGAGCAGAATAGGCCTTTATTTTGCTGCAAATATTTTTGATTTTGCCTAACATTTCTAATAATTCATAACAAGAGTCTTTAAATGAGAAGTGACATGGAATATCTGAGGATAATGTTCCACTTCAGCATTCATGCTTATTCCATTTGAGCTATTACGCATGAAACTCATACCATTCTTGGGTTATTACTTGGCTCGGATGACTTAATTCATAATACGGCTGCTCAAAATTAGCGGGCAGAAACATATATACAACCCATCCTCCCTCAACCCACGTTCAGTGGTGGTATCTCTTGTCTGTGTACCCAACAGTACATATTTCTTGCTGTCTATTCCATATCTCAGTCTTGCATAGAAAGTAGTCTATATAAACTTAATGCACTGGCTTTTATTACACAAAAATTGTACCTGAAAGGCAGCACACACTCCAGTTAAGAAAAATAGCATAATAGGAATGTCAAGATACAGCCCCAACACAGGAGTCTACACAGTTTTTGAGTCAATTCCTAAAATCTATATGGGGATGGTGTTCAGTTTGGTTATATCTCTGGATCTCTTTGCTAGGCACCCCCTTCCCAAATGAAGGAAGAGACTTCTAGGGAATTCACCAACATTCCCTTCGTGGGAAACAGGTCAACCAAATCTGACAAGATGGAGTTCCTGCCCTTAAGAAAGTACTGGAAATGTAATCTTACTAGATGGAGTGACCACGGAGTAGGTATCTAAAGGCAGAGTTCTCCAAGGTGTGTTTATCTATAAGGGACTCACCCCACCATTGCTCTCCCAAGTTCCCCCCAAAATGGCCACTGTTTTGAGAAGGGTTACATTCCATAAATTGTTGAGTATAGCTTAATCTAGGGGGCCACACATGGTGGGCAGAAGAGAAAATGCAGCTGTGCGCCCCCCATCTGTCCCTCACTGAAACATCCCTGTGATTACTACCAGGGTGGAATCCCAGAAACCACTTTTCCAAAGGTCAGAAGTTTCAACCATTTACCTAGAATCATAACTATTTATCCAGCTTGCCAGGGCAGCCAGTGGTTACTGGAACTTTTCACCTGTTTAGAAACAGGTCTGCATAGACATGGCCTCTCCCTGGAATCTTCTCTAGAACTCCATTCTCACATTTTATCCACATGTCCACATGGACCCGTATCTCAAAGCTCAAGGAGCATTCACTACATCTAAGAACAAAGTCAGCTTCCAGATAAACCCACACACAATCCTCCTGTGTTTTGAGGGGGTGGTTTCGAGACCAAATGTTAGAGGCCCATTGTGGTCCACATGGATGCAGGCATCTGACATTCAAACATACTCTGGGAGAGAATAAAACCTTTTCCCTGCACAGTGTGAACTTTGGAGGTGGCATCTCCAACAAGGTACAAAAGCCCCTTCTTCACAAGCAACCAGGGGCTCCAACTAGTCACAGTGAAGAGTCGTCTGGTCACCTTCAAAAGCTGCATGCAGGATTTGTGTCCATTTCCTATTGTCACTCCAACCTCTGGACTCTTGCAGGCAGCATATACACATCAGATCCCCACAAAGCTATGCAGAGGGAAAAAGGAGTGCGTGCTTCAAAAGTTCATAAAAATATACAATTTACACATAGCTGCATCTATCTAGCTTAGTCTTCAGAAACTTAGCTCTTCTGTTTATATAAAATACTCTAGCCCTAAAAGGCTGCTTTTTTTCAAACAGCACAGTGGCATTTTCCAAGGAGAGGGGTGATGGCCGGTCTGTACAGTACTGTGCACTAAGCAGTGGCAGGCACTGGTAACTAGACTGGATGCTTGAAAATATCTCAAGCTGCCAACTGGAGACATATGCTCCGTAAAAAGGCTTGCCTATGGAATAATTGAAAATAACATCTCAGAGCCTTTTATATCAGCTTTTTACAAATGCCACCAAAAAGTTGGCAGAAAAAGAAAAGAAGAAAATACACTTTCTAGTGGTTCAATTAAGTGACTTGCCTCCCACCAGACTGTTAATCTTTCAGCTACGTAAAGAGCTTATTAAAGGGAAGGTGGTAGGTAGAGTTTTGCACGAAACTCCAACGTAAGACAAGACAAAGGCAAAAAAATTCCAGTCTTTAAAAAAATAAAAAGGAAAGTGATAGGAAAGAAGAGAAAATATGCTGGGAGAAGGCTTATCGTTACCTCCACTTGTTAAAAAGAAGTAGAGCCCTACCCTCGTGGCATGCTAAATGTCTAAGTTGAAAATATATATATTTATAAATAAAAATGTTAAAAACTAAAAAAACTGTAATTGGCTCTTTCTTGGTTTTCCAAACAACCCCTAGGTAGAATGAAACTAGATGATCACCCAAGAATGATACTTTTGGTCAAAAGAAACCAAACACCTGTGAGAAAGTGACGCGCTGCATCTAAGGGGGATGGGGTTTTGCAGAGTTTGCATATAAAGGATACATATTCAGAGGCCTGGCTTTGGAATATTCCCAGAGCTCACTGCTTCTCAGCTGTGAGGGAATTCTGCAGTGAGGTTCCTACAGTACAAGTCACAACAATGCTCGACATCGGTGCCTACAACACTAAGTCTAAAGTGTGGGCATATCAGTCCACAATGGATTCTACATAACTATCAAGTGGCCACGATTTGAATATAGGGGGATGGCATTTTAAAGGCAGAGGAAAAAATGCACAGCGTGTTTTTTAGAGAGAATAAATGGAACAAATTCTAGCACTCCTGCTGTTGTCAATTGGATTGAGTGGTCTCAGATGTTTAGATCCGCTCTCTCTCCGTGTGAGTGTATAGCACTTTCTCTTTAGATTGCGCGGAGGCATGGGTGAAGAAGGTGAAAGAAAAGGAAGAAAAAAAGAAAGAAGGCACTGACCCAATTCAAAATGACTGCATATATCAGTATGGACTTTTAACAATAGTAAGTGGCCACCTCAATTCAAATATAAAATTTTACATTCGAGATTCTTCAGTGGTAAGCAAAAACAAAAAACCCAAAAAAAGGAAAAATTACATACTACCTTGGCCAGTGTATCTATCATGGCACAGATCTACAACTCTCTCCCACAACCAGAGTCATTTTTTGCAATGACAGTGAAACCAGTGTATAATATAAGCCGAGTTATCATTTGCAGCTTTCAAAGCTACATCTTGTCATATACAGGAAAACGCCATCAATTGATATAAGAGAGGAAGCTGTTGATTTGCAGGGCTTCCCAAGCTGCAGCTCTGTGTAACTGAGATCCAGCAGTGACTCAGTGCTCTCTCCTGCCAAAGACCATGACGTGACACACAAGTGAATACAAATGGATTGCTTCCGAGACGGCAACAAAAATGCTTCTGTTCACCACCCCCACCCTCTGGGTGAGAGGCTCATAGCACATGCAGTGCCTGATGACCACTAAAGCCTGGCCTTACACAGAGTCCCAATAAATTAACAAAATAACATAAAAGAACCGTCCCCCATAATACACCCAAACACTTCCCTATAAACTGAATCAAAACAAAACTTAAAATTTGAGCCCATTTTCAAGGAGAAGGGACTCCATCCATCACTCTCTCTTGAGGTTTTTATTAAATACATTTCTGTGTCTTAGAAAAATAAAAAGAATGGCCGATTTACTGAACCAAAATTATCTCACAGACTTAAAAGCATGCCCAGCAAGCACAGCCCTGTAAGACTACATTAATGTCAAATCAAAGCAATTTGGTTACTAAAATCAACCTGGTTTGAAGTTCACAGTTGATTACTACAAAGTTTATTCATTCCTTTCTTTCCTTTTTTTTCGTTTCGTTTTTGTTTTTGGCCCATATAAAAATAACATATTGCAACTCAAAGTGCATCTTTTAAAATAAACCATCAACTATCTTTATCAAATAAAATATTTACACCATTTGGTTTCTAGTGAGGAAAGCTCTTTCAGGCTATCACCATGGGGACATCGTCTGAAAATCCAGTTATCATAGGAGCATCTTCATCATCCTCCCCTAAAAACAAAAGTCAGACCTTGATGAGTTTCAACACATTTCACCTGACCCCACATCCCACCACTCTTCCCCCTCCCCGCAACCCTACCACAATCCTCCAGCTGGGAAGGTCAACACCACAGGCAGCCAGGTATAACCATCAGTTCTAAAACCTAGCCCAGCTTCCCTCTGCCACTCCTGGTCACCTTCTCCCCATCAATGGATGCTCAGACATGGTAGTTTGAACTTAGCCAAATAAGGGACGCAAAGCTTTTAGGAAGAAGACTCTTATGACCTACCCAGTAGCTAAATGGGTGGTTTGGGTTCCCCAGTTTGAGTTTTTGGTACCGTACCTTAGCACAGAACTGCAGGGTCTGCTTTCTCTTTTGAACCCAAACTGCTCTGAGGAAAAGGACCTTGCAGGGTTTTAAGCATGTTGAGAACAGCTTCCCAGATTAATGGCCATCCCTTTGTGACCTGTGGTACAATCTTGTGCAACCACATTCAGTGATTATTACATGGCACCATCATGGGTTGACTCCTTGCCCCCCAGTAACAGAGACAAAGAAGCCACCCCATTCGTGCAAAGCAGGCAATGTACTTGCTCATTAAGCAAGAAAGAAAACTGAGAAGGAAAGGGAGCCTAGCTAATACACGATCAGTAAATGGGAATACATAAATGTCTTTATAAACATAGAATACTAATTATAACTGGTTTACAGGGGAAAAAATGTAAATTCACATTCATCAGCCTGAGTTTGGGGAAGCCTTTTAAGATACCCACTTTATTATATTACGTGGTCTACTAGCTCTGTTTAGGAATTCCAGCATACAAAGCATTCGAAAAGGGAAATTTCCTTCTTTTTCCCTTCCTATGTGTTATTGATATGTAAAAGAATGGCTAGTGATGTTACATTAGCAACTGGAAAGAAAAACAGCAAGGTGGAAAGGCCCTCCTGTGATAGAAGCTGACTGGGAAAGCATTACTTTTTATCTTGACTAGGAGCTCCAGAGATGTCAGACCTCTAGGTCTGTGAAGCATGAGCAAGGGCTTGGGCATTCCCCGAATTTTCTGATACTCTGGGAGTCTCCAAAACCTGGGGACCCATCTATCCCTCCTGTCCAAAGCAAGCTTCCTTCAAACCTTCCGCAAAACTGCTCTTTCTGTTTCAGGTCAGAACTACACTACTGAAGAGAATACAAATTTTTCATTTAAAATTTAAATGAAAAGTTTTAACTTAAAAGTAAAAAGCTAAGGGCTCTAATTTGTTTAACCCAAAGCAGTGAAATCACCAGTTGATGAAAGCCTCTAGTGTCAAAAGATGAGCCAAAGGTAAGTATTTCCCGATCAAGTCATTGGCTTTGTTGGGGTCGGCCTGGGCGAAAGAACCAACTTCCCCTGCCCGACTTACCCAAGTCGTCCCCTGAGGAGAAGATTGCTGACCCCAGCCTGGAGTTGTAGTGACTATTGGCAAAGGCAGTGAAGCTGCTCTGCAGCCTCCGATGCTTTGTGTACAGGATGGCAAACCCGACCCCCAGGCTCAGCAGTATCAGGAACAAGATGGGCACCACCACGGCGGCAACATCCGTCGATCTGGCAGCCTGAATCGCCGACACATCTCCACCTGCCAAAGCAAGATTCTCACCAATAAGCCTCCCCGAGGGCAGGAGAATGGACCAGGTAACTCCTCAAGGCCCCACCCGCAAAGAAAGCTAGGCGCTTGCAACAGCTACCCAAACCGTCTGTCTGGTGTGACATGTTCCCGCACGTGCGTGACGCCTGATTGTTTCCCGACTACTTGCCATGAGCTGATAGACCAAGGGCCTTGTGCATGCAAATACGGTAATTACATTAGACTCCTAATCACTGCCTTGTTGGTTATTTAGATAATCTCTTGGAAGGGAGACCTTTGTTGGGGCATCAACATTGATTTCATTAGCATTATTACTTAAGACCACTTGCTTGCCTCACATAAGAGGATGTGAAATCAGACCACTAATTAACGAGATTGCAATTATTTCCCCCTACTTGGCACCAAAGTCACTCTAAACTGCAATTACCTGAAGCTCCATTAAGTGATACAAACGAGATTCCTTTACTACAATACCAACTTAACAGCTCATGAAGTTTTATGAGGTTTTTTTACTTAAGTAAAAAAGGAGAGAGAGAAAAAAAACTTTCTATATGCATTTCACATTTTTCAAAGCTCTTTGCAAAGCCATTTAGGTGTTTGTAACTTCACAATGATGCCCCCTTCCCACTGTCTTAAACAAACGTTGGCTTTGTGATGATTTGCTAATAAATGTGTACCACTAGGGTAGTAAAGAAAGCCATTCCTCACCTCCTGCCCTGCTGGGGTAAGGGCCAGTCTCCTTAAAAGGAGTAGATTCTTCATGTTAAAAATCCTGGAGAAAGTTTGAACTTGAAAATGAAACTTAGGAGCAAGTTTTTAGCGAAGGAAGCAGAATGGACTTTCCTCTGCCTAGGTCTCCATGAGAAGCCTTGACAGGTATGGGGTTATTCCCCAATGTAGGGAGAGGTGTGAGTCTTTGCTTCATGCAGAAAGTGCCGTGGCTACCCTGAAATTCATCCCAGGGAGCAGCCACGTCTTGCAAGCCTAATCTAACGATTCAATATTCATATCTGTATTTAAATTTCCTTATTTCCTTGCCAGAAAAAAATTCTAGCAAAATCTCATTTAATGTGTTCCAACCTATCCCAACTGTGCAGTGGTAAATTAAGGGAACGTGCTTGGCTGGAGCCGTTAAGAGGAAGCCAGCACAGTGGAGGCGACAGGAATGAGCGGGCTTCCACCCCCTCCACTTACAAGGGGAATGTGAACATCAAAAGACAAGATGTACGCAGAAGTCTCTGCCCAGGAGAGTTCTTCTGCCTGGCGACCTTGGCTTCATAAAGGTGACTGGTAGGCGGTGCTAACAACAGCGTTGCCCAAGTATATTTCACAGATTGCTAATTGGTTTTGCCTCAACACAGGGCTCTGTTTAGGAAACACTAGATCAACAAGAGTTTTACTGTTTTTTGTAGGACCTTCTCAGAACCTCTACTATGCTATGCTATGGTTCTCCAAAGGGAGGTGGTAGTCAATATTTCCCTCTTTCGGGGGGGGGGTGCCAAGGATAAGCACCGCATGAGATCACACCCTGGGAAGCATTATGTGACAGAATATTTAACAACTCTAACAGAAGATTTTTGGCTTGAGCACTGGTTAGTTCTTGGCCAGGAGTAAATGAAACTAAAAAAAATCAGTGGTAAAACATTCACTGAAATCCTGGCCAAGCTACTACAATATAAGCAGACTTTCAGTATAAGCGGAAGGGTCCTCTCCTCTATCACTGCTATCTCTAAGTGTCCATAAGACAGAGACTCCAGGCCAAATTCCGGTCCTGATCTGAGGCTGACAACTAAGATGAAGGGAGGGGACTGTAAAATCAGTTACTCCGTGACAAGGAGATAATCTGCTGACTTGAGAGAATCACAGGGCATATTAGCATGTTAGAGGCTCTGAGAAGTTCTACAAAAACAAACATCACAACTCTTGTTAACCTAGTGTTTCCCATATGGAATCCTCCTCTTAAACAAAGCCTTGCCCTTCTGTGCACTTTCGGTTCAGAATCAGGTCATCTTGTAATTCCAGCTCCTCACACCAGGCCTGGCTCAGGAAGCATTTGTTAAATAAATTGGTACCTGATTAAACTGATATATAAGTAATTTTCCTTTGAGTTGAAAGGATACTTTGAATGTGTTTTAGAAAGACACGTGGTCATCAAACCATACCACCTTCTTGCTATCTCCCCAGAACTGAAGGCTGAAACTGGCAGCAGGAGTGACTTACCAGAACCCAGCTCATCATACAGCAGGACAGCAGGCTCCCCGCAGATCTGGCTGCCAAAAAGACATCTTGCTTGGACAGTGAAAGTGTAATTGTGACCCATCTTCAGGTTGGAAATTTTAAAGAAATTGTCAGTAGTATTCCCAAGGTAAGCTGTGATATTCATGGCACTATCAAACATGCGTATCTCGTAACCCTGAAAACAAACATGAGAGATTGTTCAGAAAGTTGAAAAAGGAAAGTGACGGCCTCTGTTACTAATTTATGCAAGTTCCTTCTTACAGGCTGTCATGGATGCTAAAGCACTTTGGGTTTACATTATCATCTGTTCTCTTTACATTACCATTGAGATAATGGAAATTCTCCCTTCCCCAATATCTTAAATAACTACCAGGTCCCCTTATGAGCTGCACCCTGGAAATGAAAACTGTGGCCCTAAGGAAAGCCATTTTAACAAAGACACACTCAGAGTTCCGGTCAAGCAATATTAAATGCTACAAAGAATCTGGACAATGCAGCAATCATGTGCTGTGATGGGATTTGACCAGTAATAAAACCCGGCCACAGTGGACTCCAGCAATGGGGTAACAAGAAGGAACTTGCAATTAGAAAACAGGGCATTTCTCCTTAGAATAATATGCTGGAATACCATTATTGGTTCATTTCCTGTTTCCCTGTTTTCTAGCTCTTCCTGAGCTCACATCAGTCATCCACCAACCCGGCCTTGAACTAAGAATCACCTCAGGAGGTTCAGGCCCCTATTCACTGGAGGGGAGGGTGAAATAATCTTCCTACTTAGACTGTCTCAGGAAGAGTCCCAGACTTCCATGCTAGGAAAAGTCACCCTTGGGTCAAGCAATTCTCATGCAGAATGCTGGTGGAGGTTAGGGCTGACAGCTTCTCAGCAGATCCCCAAGTACTCTAGTATCAAAGCTACCAACATCCCCAGCCACCTCTGCAAAAAGACTCCATCCCTTATCTCTAGTCACATACGGGGACCCTTCGCATAATCATGTTCTCTTGGGTTCCACTATTCCCTGAACTCCAAGTCAGGGAGGGGAAGGACATGCTATGCCTATGTTAGAATCCTCTACTAGGAAGTGAATACTGACCTGTAACCCCACCCTAGAAGCTGGGCTTCTGCCACTAAAAAAGGGTCCTCTAATGGTGACTGGCTGCCAGACTGGACTTCCCAATACCTGCCTGGAATGCCAGCCTTGCATTCTTTTCTATAAACTAGCAATGATTATTTTCTATCTAATATATATTTGGTGTAGATTATTCATAAAATACATAAAGGTATAAAGAAGGCAATTTGAATCACACAAACATCGACCACCCGTAACTTATTTTTCCAGTCCTCTTCTGTTGGGTATTTAGGGCGCTTCCCCTTTCTTGTTGTCGAAAACACTGTACATAAATTATTTATGCACATTGCTTCCTTAGAGTAAAATCCTAGAATAATTGTTGGATCTAAGGGTGTGAACATTTATAACATTTTAAAATTTGTTTTATTTTTATTTTTGTATTTTTTTAAAGATGTGGGGTACAATTCAGGATTAAGTAGATGAGAAGTCAGCATACAGTGTAAAGTTTGGGCCGTCCTTTCGTTCGTACTTTGCCTGGTTTGAGATCAGGTACCCTTATTGACACTATGCCCCCATCCCACTCCAGACAGTTTCCGGCTACTGTCAATCCCTTTCTTATAGTATTATGACAACTGTTCAGGGTCTGATTATGAGTGAGAACATGGTACTCAGTTCTTCATTTCTGTGAAGATCACTGAGTATGATAGACTCGAAATCTCCCCAAGTTGCTATGAAATCCATAATTTTGTCCTTCTTTATGGTTGCATAATATTCCATTGTGTATATGTACCACATTTTTTTTAAACAACCGGTCCATTTTCAATGGGCAGCACAGTTGGTTCCATGTTTTTGATACGGAGAATAATGCTGCAATAAACATGCATGTGCAGGTATCTTTTTTGCAGGAATCTTTTTAACAGAATGATTTTGACTTCCTCATGATTCCTAAAAGATCTAAAAATTGACCTAACATATGACCCAACACTTTAATAGATATCACCCAAGAGCCTTAACAAAAGGTTGGGCCAATTTATATTCCCAGAGCCTTATTTCCCCAACTATTGCCCATACTGGTCACACTCTTTTTCTCAAAACTTTGCCAATTTAATGTGCCTTGCTATGTAGATTACTGGTGAGGTTGAACCTTTTTCCTTTTGCTTACTGCTGCTAGAATTTTTTACTCTGTACTTGTACCTTTTCAAAATTTGAATATTTGTTTTGAATTAATTTGTAAGTTTTCTTCGTATGTAAGGATACTGTTCATTTACATGTCATAGTTGTGAGAATTGTGGGAAGTCTCACAGAGTGAGTGGTGAGACTTCCCACAAATTTTAATCTTGCTTTGCTTCTGGCATCACACTGTGAATATTTAGAACTCTTAGGCTCTTCGCCTATGTTGTACCTCCAGGTAGCTATAGTTGATTCATCGTGTTCCTGTTTATTTAATGCTTTGCTGCCAATGGGACCAGCCCAGCCCTATTCAAGACTATCCCGGCAACCCCCTTGGGTCCCCTCCCACTCTGGGGGCTCTTCTATCCTCTCAATAAATCCTACTTTCAAAAAGGAAAAAAAAAAAAAAAAAGACTCTATCTGCCCTTGGGTGGCAACTCTATTCCCAGACTTGTCTCCTCCTATCTTCTCCTGTAAATATAGCAATGGCCTGCAAATAGCAATGCAAAACAACAGTGTTCTTCATAAGAAAGCAGAGTATCTTCCAGTACTTCTGGTTCCCTCTAACTTCTCTGGAAAGATGCTAGGTTAAGAATGCAGCTCAGTTCCCAGTACTGAAGCCACAGCCCAGCCCTTGGAGGGTGTGGAAAAGGCAGGGCTGAGCCCCAGACCAGCTGCAGGAGGCATAGAGGAGGCTCCAGCCCACTTCCCTTTCTTCAAGGGAAGACAAGTTCAAGATTGAAAAGTGCTTAGTGTAGAGATTCTCATCTCCAATGGGCAGTATAAACATTTCACTAATTAGCAATCCCACAGAAAATGGTCCTTGAATTCTCAAGTTCACTTCCATGCCCTATTCTTTTTCTTTCTTTTTTTTTTTTTTTTGCACTATCTATGCCAGCATGCTGTTAATGAGCCCATCTCTAAAATAGCATTTCAATTAAATTTCCAGAGTCATTGAGAATGAGGGAGGAACTTACCCTGCTTTCATTAAAATGTTTTTCCTTTAAAGCTAGACTTTTCCAAAACAGAAGAACATGGTCATTTTCTGTTATGATTTTTAAGGCATCAGGTGCTGATAATGAAACTGAAAATTAAAGAGGAGATGGGACACAGTTAGTGGATACACACTTGAACCTCCGTTTTCTTGTCTGTCAAAGGGAGATTAAATAATGCTAGCCATGGAGGGCTGGGTTAAGAAAAAAAAACACACTGTTTAGTACAGAGCCTAGCACATGGTAGATTCTCTTTAATTGGCATCTCTTTTGTTGTTGTTATAACACCTTTAGCCAAGAAATTCGGACAGTACCTAATTTAACAGCCTTTGAACTCAAGGGTGGACAAAACCAATTGGGTGGTATGGAAGAAATGGGATGGGATGAGGAGTTCTGCTGCAAGACAGGACACTGGACTGATCATGGAGCATGGCCCAGACTCACCATACACTACCAGCCTAAACACTACCAGCCTAAACATACACTGCTATCTGACAGACTGAGCTTATTACCTGCTTCATAAACTTGAGCCTGACTGTTCTTTAATCTACTGTCTTTCTCCATTCCACCATGTCAGATTGCACAATGAACCACTGAGAACCCTCAGTCAAGGTTCTCAGATACATTGCTTCATCTCTGTGGTAAATAGTTTTATTGCCCAACTCTCTTGGGCATTCCTCCTCTTCTTCCCCAGTAAAACATCAAAAGTTTAAAAAGAATTGGAAAATTAAGAAAATACAAAAAAACTCCCAAACCATCTATGCCCTGGCCACCACATGGCAGCCCAGATACCAGAACTCCTGTGTAACTCCACCCTAGTACAGCTATAAAGGGTGGTGTCTATACTTCCTGTTCATAGGAAATCCGTGTGTGGAGGGCTATCAGTGTAGCGCTGTGGGTGTTTGGCTGTGTGAAAAGGTCTCCAACCTCTCTCTCGCTTACCTGTGGTAATTTTTAGGCTGGAATCTTTGCTCATGTTTCCCAATTGGACAATGACATGGTATTTCCCTCCAGGTTCCAACTTATTGAGAGTATATTCCACAGTACTGTTGCGGGATTTGACTTTGTAGTTCCTGTCGGTCTTTCTTATTAGATCTTTAACTGCAATTGCGTACAGCTAGGACCAAAAAAAGGACACCTGAATGGTAATCAGAAACTCAACATTTTTTACTTCTCTTAGTTCAACGGTAAACAATGTAATACAGGATATCAGTGGTTGTGACCCATAACAGCCCTAAAGTCTGACTCTGTTTCTCGGAAAGCCTTCGGGGTGGCCAGGTCCAATCTTATAACAAGTATTTACTCATAAAATTACACACAGAATTATCAATTAGATCCTTAAAAACCCGTAGAGAAGGCCATATTTATTGTGGCATCGGCAACTAGGCTGGAACAAGCAAGAGCATCCAAATTCAGTATTCAACTTCTATGTCTCCACTACTGAAACAGTTCATGGATGTCAGCAGTAGAGAGAGGACGAACAAGAGGTGTTCCATCCTAACTCTAGAGGACAAAAAGCTTTACTTGCTTTCTTCCAGGTTGCTTCTTATGTATATGGGGGGTAAAGGGGAAATAAAAGCACACATAATAAGGACAGGAAACTCCATCCTCAGAAAGTTAAGTATTTAAAACCAACCACTCCTGGATGCAGAGGAGTGGAGAGGGAACAGAGGTAAAAGCAGCCCACAGCAAGGAAAAATGGCAGTTTTTTTCTAGAACCAATGTCCCTTGTTTTAAAGAAGAGGTCAATGAATTTTTATAAGGGTGCAGACAGTAAATAGTTTAGGCTTTGAGGACCAGATGGTTTCCACCAGAACTCTGCTGACCATAGCATGAAAGCAGTCATAGATAATATGTAAATAAACGGCTGTGGCTTGGTTCCAATAAAACTTTATTTAAAAAAACAACAGGAAATGGGCTGGATTTGGCATGCAGGCTTTCGTTTGCTCCCCCTGTTTCAAAGGGTCAGGGAAGGGAATGTGAGCAGCAGAGAAGAAAGAGGGATAAACCAATATGGCGGCTGGGAATAATAAAGTACCAACTAAGAACCCCATTTTTGGCCAGACAGAAAGCCAGAGAGACCTCCTGCTGAGCACCAACCACTAGGCCTGTGATTCTCACCCCAACCTAGGACTCCCTTGCATTCTATCCCACCCAAAACATACTAAGTATAACAAGGTGGCCCAGATGCCTAGTCTGCTCACCAAGTCCTGGTCAGGAGAGTCGTATGGTGACTCCCACTTGATGACAGCTGAGGTTTTGCCGATATGAACTGCGTGCAGGTGACGAGGTGGAAGCCTGCTGTCTGGGATCATCTTCACAACAACGTAGTCAGAGGATGGCCCTTGGTAGGGTATCACCACCCGGACCTAGGGTTCAAGCACACACATTAAAAGAAAATATTACCATGTGGGCTTATGCAAAATGGTGATATACAATTAAAATTCAATTCATACAAAAGATATAAAATAATTCCCCACCTGCCGCAGATCATTTTCCAAGAGATTCCACTGGCAATGGTTTGTTATGCTTCCTTCCAGAAATTCCCTATGCATATATAAGCATAGGCATGTATGTGTGTGTATAAAAGCATACATATATATGCATGTGTGTGTACACATGTGTGTATATGTAGCCTATTTTTCTTAAATTTTTTACACAACTGAGAAAACATTACACATATTATGTTCTTGACTTCTTTCACTTAATAATACAGCTTAGAGATTTTTCCATATCAGTCCATTTAGAAGAGTCGTATTTCTTCTGGATGGCTGCCCTGTGTTCCATTTGTATGGATAGGTCATAATATTTTTAACCAGTCCTTTCTTCATAGACATTTAAGTTGTTTCAGATCTTTGCTATCTCAAATAATAATGTACCAAACATCTTTTTCCATATATCCTGGCACACACATAAAAGCACACACCTAAAAGCACATAGGCTAAATGCCTAGAAGTGGAATCGTACAAAAGCTTTTGATTTGTCTAGACCTATGACCCATTTGCCAAGTTATCAATCCTTCATAATGGAAGTGCAGTTGGTTAAGTGGCTTTTCATTCTTCATTTCAAGCAAAAACCTGATGATGCTTATAAAGAAAAGGAACTTTCGTCTCTCACACACACATCAATCCTGGAATCCAGATGTCCCAGTTCCCCAGGTCCTGGGTTGAGTTCAGGAGCCCAAGACTTAAGAAATCCTTTAAAAAATAGAAACTCTTCTTGACTCTTTGGCACAGGAAACTTACCAGAAACAAATACTGCTCATCCCTACTGACAATGACTGTCTTGTTGTGGAGTGAAGTAGTCAAGCTCTTCGGGTTGCGATAGAGGTCAAGAAAGGATGTAGCGTAGAAAATGCCATAAACCTGTAAAAGCAGAGAATGGAAAAGCGCATCAACTCATGGGCCAATGACTTCATTTCCTTGAAATCCCCAATTTAAGACCCTGGAACTGCTTCAAAAGAGTTCAGAGAAAAGTCTTCATTCAACATTTATTACATTTACAGCACTTACAGAGAAGGCACTTGGACCAGGCCCTGTATGTACAGCTACAAAGATAAATATGATGTGGTCTCTCTCCTCAAAGAGCTCATTCTTGAGAAGACATGGGCAGAGGCAGAGAAGACAAACAGACATAATACAGACATAATTATAAATAACAAGTTTCAAACAGAGCGTTAGATACTACACTAGAAGGCCACACGATGAGGCAGAGAACAGAGGTACCCACCAAAGAGGAAGTGGTGTTCTATCACTAGCAGCATGTATGTGGGCACCAAGTGGGTGTGCTGCATAGTGGGAAGCCATAGGTGCTTGGAGAATGATCATGAGAATCTCAGGAAGTGTGTGGAGGGAGGGTAGGAGGGCAGACACTGTTAGCTGCCCAGCAGATACCTATTCTTGTTTCCTTCCTTAGTAGAACTCTGGTTCTTAGTGAGAAATGCCACCTGGAAAGAAATCTACATTTCCCTCTTCCCTGGAAGCTAGGAAAGGCTATGTGACAAACTTCCAGCCAATGAGACGTCGCAGAAGCGTCATATGGGAAACCCTAGGAGGGCCCATTACCAGGGAAAGACAAGCCCTTCCTGTTTAGAATTCAGATCATGGCTGCAGCTCCAGGAGGCTGTCTTGGACCATGAGATGACCTTGAAGATGAAAGCCACAGGTTGGTGATGGCAGGGCCTGAGTCACCGATCAAACTGTACTGCTGTGGTAGAAGCCCTGCACTGCTAAACTCCAAGCTTCTTTTAATTGCAAGAGAAATACGCTGTTTAAAGCCGCTGTACCCTTTAGTTCCTCTGTTATATGCAGGCTCTCTTCATCCTAACTTGTACACATTGGAAACTGAGAGAGTTTCAAGGGAAGTGGGAAGCTGATGAAGCTTACAGCAGGAAGTGGAAACTGAGGGAGATGATAATGACAGGGTAAGAGCTGAGCAAACATTCTTTATAAGATGGAATCAAAGAGCATTTTTTCCAAGAGGATTGAGCAGGTTTAAGATGGGAGCTTACAGAGAACTAAGCGAGGCTGGAGGAGAGGTAGAAATGAAGAGGGAACCGGGCAGGAATATGCAAAGGGACTTCCTGGACAACTATGTGATTTTCTCTAACACTACCCAGCACCAGGAAAAAGACTGGAGGAGGAGAGCACAGACAGGGAAAGACGAAGGGAGGCCCCGAAGAGGGTGATCACCTGGAAGGAGGTGAGGAAGAGACGAGCTGAGGGATTCAAAGGGGTCCAAAGGCAAATACAAACAGAAAAGTCATGGGGAACAAGGGAGCCACGAAGCATGAGATGGGACAGTGTGCCCAGAGTAGGGACTCAGAGCTCAGAAGCAAGATGATCTCACCGAGGATAAGGCCTGTGACTGCCCTGGGGTGGGGTGGCTCAGACAGGAAATGGGTCCACAGAGTCACAGAAGCCAAGGTGTGAGAGGTTGCCCACATGGACAGCACGATGGGATTCTTACAATAGAGAGGAAAACATGAGAGGGCCACCAGAGTCCTTGGTGAACTAGAAGGTAATCTCATTTGACCTCTCATCTCCAAAATCTGTGATGAGCATGTGACCTATGCATGAGCTTGGATGAGGCACCAGTAAGGCTACTCCAAGTTCACCCAAAGTTAAAGACCCTAAAATCGAGTCACATTCCAGTGTTCTGTGCATTATGCCCTACTCTTGGGAAACAGTTGGGTGGGACTAGGTGGCCATGCCCTGAGTTGGGTATATAAATGGAGACAAAGGTTCCTTTGTGAGTGCAGCCAACTTTAAGGTAAACAGGAATCCTGGGGATGACTCAAGGCTTCTCATCACCATTCCTGCCTCAGCATCAGGTGCTGGGGCTTGCCAAAGAGCTGTTAAATTAGCCAGACCTAAGTTCAAACTCAGTCTCCTGCTTACTGGAGCTTCAACTCTGGCAAGTTACCTAGTTTCACTGAGCCTTAGTTTTCTCACTGGTAAAACAGGAATATTTACCCCATAGAACCAATGAAAGGATTGAGTAGGAGAATGTGTTGCAAACCTTGTTTATTTCCCCCATGAATCAGCCCTGTGTCAATGCACACTGGACATATCCTCAGAAGACATGGGCTACTTCCTCCACTCATCACTAAGGACTTACTCAGTCCTGACTATAGATATAGTTCTATATGCTTCTCCATTTGGAAAACCCAGAAAACAATCCTTCCCTTCAAGCAACTTACAAACTAGTTAGAGAAATAGGAGGAACAGAAAGAAAATAACAAATAGGAAAAAGCCGTATCATATATAGATAGCACCAACCATAAATATTTTAGGAGCTCATAGAGAAAGGGATCATGTAGAAGGAAGGATGTGCTTGCATGGCAGAATGAGGGAAGGACTCTAGAAAGGAGAAAGAACATAAGGCAAGGTTCAGAGGCAAGGGGGGATGGGATCTGCCAAGAGCCTTGGGAAAACCAACCCAACAGCAAAGGAAGGCACACACTCGGGAGGAGTGGGAAGCAGACACCAGACTCAAAATGAAGCACCAAGCTCATCACAGTGAATTCAATGCATATATAAAAACAAAAGAAAAAGAAAGATGTCATACAAGTGCAGCAGGGGACACGTTTGGGAGCTCTGGTCCAAAAACGTAACCTTTGGTAGGAATGGGGGGGTCACAAAAGGTGGGAAGGGCCTAGAGGAGCCAGGGGCAAGGGACTTAGGTCAAGGCTCATTGTCATTGCTGCTGACTTCTCACCAAGTCCACAGTGAGTCCAAGGTAAGTTCCCAGGCACAGGAATATGCCACCCTCTACATGTCTGAGGTGTGAACAACAACAGACATCAGGGGGCACAATCACTCAGATGCCAGGGCAGATGCAGAAGGGGATGCTGGACTGGGATGTCACATGCTTCTGGAAGGTGATCCAGAACTGACCAACATGATAGGTAGCTTGTGCTTGGGGTGAGAAAGTAAGACGCAGCAACAAAAAAGCATCGGGGCTTTCTGGTGGCCTAGGATCAGGGGAGAGTCCACACTCACTTTACGATGGTCAGACTGACCGACTTACCACATTCCGGGGGCCAGTCCAGGTGCATTCCACTGCCGTCTGATTGATGGCCTTGGCTTTGAGGCTAGGAGCAGGTGGGCGAACCCCTCTGGTCATCACATGTTCAAATGTCAGAGGACTATCCCCTAAGTCAGTCTTGGCCCAGGCAGAAATCTCATAGGACGTATGAGCTGTCAGATTGCCAACTATGAAAACAGAGCAGTGAGATGCCAAGAGGAAGTTGAGCGATTTAATCAAGAATTTGTCTTGATACACACATCCTAATTTTTAAAAAATAATCTCTCAATTTAAGTGAGTCCCACACATTGTAGGACTCTCATTTATCCACTCAATGTTTATGTACTGATGACTACAACAGATAACACCCTGCATGGGCACTGGATAATATCTATAAAGCGGACCATGTAGGGGATATAAGTTGGTACAACACTCCTGGGTATAACAAGAGCCTTGAAAATCTTACCCTTCAATCCAGTTATTCCATGAAATCAGAGAGAGACGCAAAAATATGTGTGACAAGGATATCCGTTACAGTAGGAAAAAACTGAATATAATCTGATTGTCTGGTGACAGAACAATAATGAAGTAATGTGTATCCAACGGACTACTATGTAGACACTAAAAGTTGTTTCAAAGAATATTTAATGACACTGGAAAAGTCTCACAATTTTATGTTAAGTGAAAAGGGCAGGATACAAAGTATTTATAGCATTATCCTGATTTTAGAAAAAAAGATATAAAGAGATCAGTGCGTACAAAAAAATATTACAAGATACCTGAAATGTTACAGTGAAATTATAGGAAATTTTCATTTTCATTACACTTTTTTCCTTCCTAAATTTTCTGAAATAAACACATACCCCCTTTCTAATCAGGGGAAATGCTATTAAAACTAAAAGAAAAGTGAATAAAGAAGAGGATATGCTAGGAAGATAGCCTTTAGAATCAGAAGGACCAGAATTTAAGGTCTGACTCTACACTTTGTGGTTGTATAACCTTGGGTAAAGTATTTAAACTCTCTGTTTCCTTGTTTGTAAGATGGAGAAAAATAACAGCACTTAGAGCAGCTGGTTGTTGCAAGGATTAAAAAAGAAAATGCTTATAAAGTGCTTGGCATAATGCCTAGCATTGTGCTAGCCCTAATAGAGTTCAGGCAGCAGCTAATAAGACTTCTGTTCCTGACTCTCTGATTTCTGCTGGTGTGACATTGAGGTCGTGAGATCATAGGCTTTGGAATTGGAAAGATGTGGGTTTTAATCCTGGATCTGCCACCTGATGAAAGAATTATTTATTCTCTGAACTCCAGTTTCACCTCTGTAAGATGGGCATACTCCACAGAATTATTATTAGGGTTAGGTGAAAGAACACACACAGAATGCCTGGGTAAATGCCTGCACACAGTAGGCGCTCAGTGTTATTCTTATTCTTGTACAACCTCCTTAGACAAGTTACTTTAACTCTGTAGACCTTCAGTTAAAAAAAAAAAGATAATAATAGAATACACCATTTCTAGTTCATAAAGCTGTAATAAAGATAAAAAAAAAAACATGATTGAAAGTATTTTGCCAACAGGCTATAAGAGGGACCAAGGAAGAAGCTCCTTGTCATCCCCAACATTCAAAGGCAACTTTTGCTATTGAAGATTCTGCCTTAGAAATAAATTAAATTCTGTCCTTTAGTCCGTTTTCACATATAAGAATTTTAGTAGAGAATCGCTATTTGCACAGATTTAAGAGGGATTAAAACACGTTCTTCCTTAGTTTTATGCCCATTCATTCAATCAATAAATATGTACTAATGTCAGTTATGCACCAAGTCTTGTGCTACCTCTCATGAGCAATGGAGGAGTGAGCCACACTAGAAAAGAGAAGTCACTAAATCTAAGAACAATGTCTTTTGGAAATCAAAAATCATCTGCAGAGAGTCAATCTTGCCTCTTTCCCTTTTTTCCTCCTTCATGGCATCCAACTTTCATTAAGGGTCATCAGGTTAGAAGAGGCCTTGGGGAGCCACCGAATGAATTTCTCTACCTAGAGTCAGGAGCACATTTACAACATCCTCAATGGACAAAACCTGTCCACAAAGAATGGCTTCCAGATGTCCACAAACCTCCCTTCCCTGGTGCCCCCATCCAAGCTCTATTGCCAGAGAGCGTCGGTCCAATCTTGTTCCTTTCCTACTCACACACTGATCAGAGCTCCAGGTATTACCTTTGTGTGACAACACATTCCCTCGGAAGTTCAAAGTTCTCTTCTCTTGTTTATGGGAGTCAAATGCCCAGAAAAGGTTCACCACATAGCCATTTACCTGCCAAGATCCAAGAAACATATTAGTTGAACAGCTAACACAGTCATAGGGCACACTAAAACCAAAAGGCAGGAGTAAAAACAGTGTCATTTCCTTAGGTATCTTATTTCTTACAATGAACAGCTTGTTTCTTTTAATTCTAACACAAGTTCTATTTATGCTACCATTTAAGTTCCATTTAGTTATACTCCACCTACTTTTAAAAACAAATGTAAGAGCATTTACAATATATAGGTTCAATGAAACAAAAAAGTGAATGCAGAATAAAAGGGCAAGAACAAATTAATACAGGTGGAAAGAGGAAGACCTTTAAATATGGGACAACAAACAAAAATGTTTATAGGACCAAAGACTACAGACAAGGACCATATAAGGCCATTTCTTATATCAACTCACTCTGAAGCCAAGGACGTGATATGAAATTGTAGTTAAGTAAATGGCACCAAGACACTCAAGGTGGTTTGTCCCACCACAGTTTCGTGGATGAGGAGGGACGTGAGGAGGAACAAACAGACAAGAAGTACATTACAGAAAGTGGACCTCAACTTAAGAAGACACATGGACACATAATTATGGTGAAGTCGGCCATGCAGATGGGCCAAGCCGAGAGCACAATGGTGCTGGAAGAAGAGGATCTCAGGTGGGTATAAGGGGGGTGTGTTCCCAAGGTATTTGATTCTCTCACAAGAAGGTTGTTCTTCCACTGTGGGAACCTCAGCATTAGCGCTTAGCACCAGGAAATCCAATAAAGCTGAAAATTACAGGGCATACATATTCTGTTAACACCAACTCTTTATTTGCGCTGTAGCTGTGAACCATTTAATTATATGGTTAAAGAAAAAAAGGCACCAGGCTGAGGCAGAATAATTACATACGAAGACTCAAGTTGTTCTTTGTGGGGGAAGGAACCAACCTAGTTCTGGTATTTTAGCTTCACTGGGTCAAGTCATATGTTTTTCTCAGTCTTACTGTGCTGTGTCATATCAGTTCCCAAACAAAATAAAGCCTCATCCAGTTGCTAGTTTGAAATTTCCACATACCTTGATACCACTCTCCATGGTCAGGGTAAAGCTTAGAGAATTTTCACCATAGCTGTCAATGTGGATATCTGGTGGTGGGATCACTGAAAACAAAAAGGAATTCAAAAAGAGAAACCACACGATGAAAAGTGAGGAAGGCAGGACTTAACAGTTTTCAACTCAGCAGACAAAGCGATCTTTCAGTTGGGGAAGAAAGAGCATTTCTTTGGCGGTTTTCCTCGTCTATCTCTTTTACCACTGTTTTCTTGAAACTGAGGTTGAGCCCACAGTTGCTGGGTGAACACACAACTATCTTGGCTCAGTCAGCTCTCCTGGCAATTAGGTCAGGCAGAAAAGTTCCATTTTGTAAATGTCCCAAAACAGTACAGCTTCAGCCTCGTTCTTAAAGGTGCAGGGATCGCTGTTTGAACGGTAACTTTATCCACTCTAACCAAGTCCCAGCAGACTCAAGTCCTTTTCAAAAGCTGACAACAGGATAAATCATATATCACAAATGTATGAATGGTGAAATGAAGAGAAAGTGGCCCTGGAATCTGGCAAACTCAAGTATGAATTCCCATTCTGACAGCTGTGTAATCCTGGGGCAACTTACTTATCTTTCTTGGACCTAGAGATACTATCTACATTTCACAGAGCTGGGGACGTTAACTAAAATAACATACGTACCATGCCTAGCACTCAACTAATGTTTCTTTTCTTTCCCTTTCCAATAAAGTCTCAAGGTGGACTCAAGAACCAGTAGGTAACGAGTGTTCTTAAAAAGAACAGAGCTTAAGGTGAGAGTCTAGAAAACAAGGAGAGAGAGAGGCCAAGAGAAAAGACTCCTCTCATTTCAACATCTGAGCACCGTGCTTGTCATTTTGAAGATCTGTCCACCGGAACACAGATTAGCCTAGCATTAAGGGCTCAATGGGATCAATATTACCAGAAGGTATTATTTCAATGACAACTTGTATATTAGACTCTCTGCACATATGCCCCTTATACAAGCAAGGCAAGAGAGACTCAAAAGAGATGTGTCCATGTCTGGAGGAGTCCCTCCAGATGATCAGCCATGTAATAAAACTAGAGCTGAGGAGAATGCAATAACCAGAAGAGAAAAGATATTGGAAGCTTCTGGCAGTCAGCTCAGAGCAAAACAGTGCAGGTCCTACATATGGTAAAGCCAACCTGAATTATAACCATGGCAACCAGGGCCAGGTCACAATCCTCTCCAAACCTGTTTCCTCAGCTCCAAAATGAGAAGGACAATTATCTCATTTGGTTCATAAGTATTCATAAGAGATCAATTCATGTAAAACCACAGCACAGTGCCAAGTGCACAAGAAGCACTAAGTGAATGGTGGCTTTTCTCATCATCATTATTAATCCACTATGTTTACCAATTAACCTGGAGCCTGTGACTGACACCTCTGCTGTCTCTGTCCTTCATCTTCTTATGTTATTATGATACCAGGTCACAGATATTTCACAACAGACACTTCTTGGACACAACACAGTGGCCTTCTACACATACCCTAGCCAAAATATATGAGAAGCTGAGATTCATTAAAATCACAGAAAAGGAGTCTGACAGAAGCAACCACTCACTGAGATGTTCAAATACAGGAGTGACTTGTGCCCACATAATTCAAATATATGATTTTTTTTGACCTTTCAAAGTCTCTTCTTTTTAGTATGTATGGTGAGTGTGTTGACCCAGATTTTGCAGAGAGAAACGATAAAACAATAAAAACCCTAACTGGTAAATCAGAGAGTATAAATTCAGCATGCTCTAATATCTGCAATGCTTCAGCCCCAAAGACTGACTGGTGGCACTAAGTTTGGCTGCCATGTGCCCTGATCTCAGTGACTCCGGATTTTAAAGGCAACCAGATTGTGACTCTGTGACCCAGAGCCCATTCCTAACAGACTTGGGTTAAAGTAAAATTCCCCAATTATGTTCCATGCCCCAGTGCTCATATGGTTTTAATATTCCCAAGTTCAGAAATGAAAGTCTTCAGTGTCAATGCTAGGGTCAGGAAAACCACTCAGGAAGACGAGCTGTAGTCCACCTCCCAAATGTGCCAGAACCCTTTACTTAATTGCTTCATTTCACTCATTCACCAACTCTTTCTTTAGTTCCTACTAGATACCAGTGACAGAGTGGAGAAAACCAGACCAGACCTCTGCCCTTGTGAGGCATACATGCAAGATGATGAGCCACCCACCTCCAGCAAGCAGGGCAGTCCAGCGGGCTACATGTGTCTCAGCCCATGCGTGAGAGGGAAGCATTGGGCACAAAGGTTAAGAGCACAGGCTTTGGAGTCAGGCAGATCAGGATCTAGTCCCAGCTCTGTCACTTACTGATTGTGTGGCTTGGGGCAAGTGACATAACCTGTTTCTAGTTCCTCACCTGTTCTTGTACCTGTTTTGATAGTTCAATCAGATGAGCAGATATATGAAAAGCAGTAAGCACTAGTGTCCAGCCCTCAGTAAGCCATCATTAATAACTAATATCACCTCTAGTATGGGAAAAAAAACAACCCACCTACACATAGTGTATTGGTGCCCTGGGGGAAGTAACAAGTGTCAGCATGGTGCTTTCTTTAAAAATACCATAGGCCAGGTGCGACAGCTCAAGCCTGTAATCGCATCACTTTGGGAGGCCAAGGTGAAGGGGTTGCCTGAGCCCATGGGTTCAAGAACAGCCTGGGCAATTTGGCAAGACCTCATCTCTACAAGAGATCAAAAAATTAGCCGGGTGTGGTAGCACACACCTGTAGTTCTGGCTACTTGGAAGGGTCAGCCGGAAGGATCGCCTGAGCCCAGCAGGTCAAAACTGGGGCGGCTGTGAGCATGCCACTCCAGCCTGGGCGACGGAATGAGACTACAACTCAAAAAAAAAAAAACAAACCATAAAAATGAACATGCACAAAATCATCTTCAACTTCAGTAAGAGGGAAGGACTCCTTCTATTTTACATATTATGCATGCTCACAAAGGGATGGGCACAATGGCCCTTAGAAATCTGTGTGTCTGCATTATAAAAAATGCTCAATTCTGCTGGGCACAGTGGCTCATACCTGGAATCCCAGACTTTGGCAGGCGAAGGTGAAAGGACTGCCTGAACCCAGGAGTTTGAGACCAGCCTGGACAACATAGCAAGACCTCATCTCTACCACAAAAAAAAATTAGCCAGGCATGATGGTATGCACCTGTAGTCCCAGCTACTCAGGAGGTAGAGGTGGAAGGACTGCCTGAGCCCAGGAGGCCAAGGCAGCGGGGAGCCATGATCATGCCCCTATATACTCTCTAGGCAATAGGGTGAGACACTGACTCAAAAAAAAAAAAAACTCAACTGTAGAAGGAGGAATACACTTAACAGTGACCCCCCAATAGACTTTGTATCTAACGTACTGCAGAGACACCCAGAAGCAGGGAGAAGGAAGTTGTATGAAGCTTTCGAATCCATGTTTCTCCATTTTCCAGTCATATTGAAAGTTATTTCCAAAGAGTTTTTATCTCCTCTGAAATCTGCAAATGCTGGAATCATTTACCTTTTCCTTTTACGGTGGTAATGCATTTAGAATCGCTCCAGTTTCCTATTCCACGACTAGTCACCGCAGCCACCTTTTCAAATCAGAGTGTGGATTAGTATGAAATAAAGGCAATATACCATACAGCAAGAACTCTGAATGAGCTACAGGGGTGAGATTTTGGCAATGAGGGTAGAAAAATTATACACAGAGTGATCCAGAATATTCAGAGACACCTCACAACTGAAATAACATGAGAAAAAGACAAAGGGAAGGAGCTTGTGTAAAGGAAATTATGATCACCCAGAGACCACAGAATTTCCATTGATTGAAGTCATCAAAGTTCTTATGTATGATCATACACACACACACACACACACACACACAAAGGGCACTGAGGAAATCATCGGTGTAAGGGAGTCTCTGGAGTATGCACATTTAATGATCTCAAACATGTTTTGCACAAAACCTATCTTCACTCTGTTAAAAATATTAACAATATATTTCATAAGAACCTCACAGCCAGGCTCGGTGGCTCAGCCTGTAATCCCACACTTTGGGAGGCTGAGGTGAGTGGACTGCCTGAGCCCACGGGTTCGAGACCCACCTAGGCAACTTGGTGAAATCTCATCTCTACAATAAATCAAAAAATTAGCCGGGCATGGTGGCACATGCCTGTAGTTCTGGCTACTTGGAAGGCTGAGGCAGAAGGATTGCCAGAGCTCAGCAGGTCGAGGCTACGGTGGCCAGGAGTGGCCACTGCACTCCAGTTTGGGCGAGAGAGTGAGACTTCAACTCAAAAAAAAAAAAGAACCTCACAAAACCAATTTCTAAATATGACATGGTTCTGCATCACTCTGAAGCTATAAATAAGCAGAAAAGAGGTAGGTGCCAAAGGACAGGAGCTGAAAAGCTAGCAGAATATCCACGTTAAAAGCAGGTAAAGCTGCATGACAATACACTCTATGGGTTATCTATGGGAAGTCTGATTTCAAGCTCTCTGTGGTATCAATTTAAGAGACTGAAAGAAACCATGATACCCCCCCCACCTCAGGGCAAGAAGTTTGGTATTTTGCAGACTACTAATATGCATCTCATAAAGGTAAACATGAAGTTCTCACGAAATCACCACTTTGCTAAGTTCTAACATGGTACAGGTGGCTGGAACAGACATTAACACTCACTCTGACAGTATATGGAGTGTTGATCAATAAGTCCTTTATTTCTGTGAAGTTACCAGCAGCCCTCTGGGAGGCCCACATCCTAGAACCACTCCTGCTGTATTCTACCTAAAGTAAGAAGAAAAAGTAGGAGTAAAAGTAATCAAAGGTCTGATATCTTGCAAGGAATTAAGAAATGTTCTAACAGATGGGTCATTATCTACAAAGCTATGCCAAATCAACTCCTAGTCATACAGAACAGTGGGGAATCTCCTAGACCCCAGACACACACCAGCTCCTGGAGGATACTTACAATGTACTCACGAATGAGGCCATGGGTGTGGATGGGAGGAGTCCAGTGGCCCACAATCACACCTTCTGCTTCCCTATGGAGTGACAGCTGGAGATTTCGAGGGGCATCAGGCACTAGAAAAGAGTCAACTCAAAATTAAAACCTACTTGCATAGTGGTCAACCAGAGGAATTTTCCTGAGCTTAAAAGAAAGACAAGAAAGAATCCAGAGTCAGCATCAGGACCTATCCACTACAAAGGCTGCTAGTTTGGTTTTCACATTGACAACACACCTTTCCTCTTCTTCCAGAAAGCAAGGTTTGCTGTCCACACACCAGGTCATGGGTCAGTAGAGCATGATGTAAATGTGTGACTCAAGAGGGCTGCAGTATAGAGTCACTTGGGCAGGCTGAGTCACCAGTGACCCCGGGACTTCTATGCTGAGATCTTAATTGCCAACAACAGCACCTGCTGCCTTGGCTTCTTATACAACAAAACAGAGTACCACAGCCATGACTACCAAAAAATAAGACTAATTTTCTAACATCACAGAAATTCTACATCCAAATGAATGTGATCACATTCGAAGCAGGTTCTGTAATGAGTTTAGTGCTAGCATAGTCAAGGTACTTCAGGCCATGGAAAAGATGATATTCTAGCAGACAGCTGCCCCCATCAGCTACTTTGAAGGGGGTAAGAAGCAGGAAACTCTCTTAGACATGAATTTAGTAAATTTCTTTGAAAAGCTAAGCCACAAAACTGCTGATATCCTTCATACTTTAGTGATGATGACCTCAAAAGTACCAAGTCTTGGGAAATGCAAAATAGGGCAGCGATGAAGACAAACTGGAATTAACTTCTTAAGGTTCAAGAATATGCTCTGTTGCAATAAGGAAAATAAATGTTCAACAACTCCAGCAAGGCCACAAAGCTTAGCCATAATACCCCTGTACATGGAAGACACATATAAGTAGGTTCCCACCCTCCTGAGCAGCCTTGGAAGGACTCTCTCAAAACCCCACATGCCATAAAAATGAACTATTAACACTTACATCCTTCTGGAGTCCTCAGGGTCACAAAGTCATTGGTGTTGTGTGCCTTGCTCAGACACTGAACCTGTACTTTAACCTGATATGTGGTGTCTGGTTTCAAGACTTTTAACACAGTGTTTGTTTTATTGCTGTGGGTCTCTAGAGTCTTCCATATGCTTTCTCCAACCACCCTGGCCAAGAGAATACAGAGATTGTCACCTTGGAGCAGCAAGGGGGGCTGACATACATGCCTCAGCTAATAGTCATGGCACACACACCACAGGTGAGTTCACAGAACACCCAGTAGCAATGAAGATGGGACCCACCTGTAGTAAATGTTATATACACAGGAAGCAGAGGGCATTTTTTTGGGCCGTGTCCAGGTCAAAGTTACATCCCCAGAGAAGTCAGCCGTCCACTGAAGATTCTGTACTTTGTATACAGTTAACTCATCTAGAGAGATAAAGGGGGAGGTCAAAGGAAGTTATATCTTACAAATCTTTGGATTTCAAAGGACTCAAGAGGTCTCTTGCTTTTAAACAGAACTACCATGGCCTAGACTGCCAGGAGGCCATAAACATGGCCCCAGGAAATGTAGTGGAAACTTCCCTATACAATCTTTCCCAGGGTCTCCTACATTTCCACTTGTGACAGTTCTCCTTGCATTTCACCTCCTTTGTGCCTATGGCAATTTAAGCTGGTTTCTCAATAGAAAATGTTCCAAGTTCAAGGACAACAACATAGCAGAATCCTTACTAAACGCACCTCAGAGACAAGGACTGAGTTCACCCTGCCAGCAGCCTGAGGCCCTGAGAGAGCCATGGAGCATCAGCATGAGGTGAGAAGTTCATCAAAAACCAATCTCAGACCAGCATTTCACTAACAGGCAGGAGGTAGCTGAAAATCATCTCGGGGTCTGCCCAAGCCTCATCTCACTTGAGGCTCCAAAATTAGCCACAGATCCATTTAATTTTCAGATTGAGGGAAAGTTCAAAAGGGTCCTTGCCAGAGACCTACACAAGGGGACTCAAAATGAGCCTTGGGATAAAAAAGTCACCCAGCCCTAACACGCCAGCGGGCTGGCACTTACCACTGCAGGTCTTCTCATCACTCTCGTCTGAGCAGTCTAGGAAGCCGTCGCAGCGCTCTGAGAGCACGATGCAGGCCTCGCCATCCTCGCACTTGAACTCCCTGCTCACACAGGTCAAAGTGCTGTGCGTGGCTGAAACACAAGGAGCCTTCTTAAACCCACAGGAGAGGGGCCATGTGGCACTAAAGGCTGGGTCCAGGTTTACTTGGGTTTGGGAAAAGTGGTTTGAATTCTATAAGCTAATCGGCTTCTGCTTCAAAACACATCTCTGGAATGAAGAGTTGTAGAACTCACACTGGCACTGTGGTACCATCTTATTTAACATTAACAACTTCAGGAAGAGTAAGTGCTTTGGAGTCAAACAAATCCCGGCTCTGTCAGCTTGGGCAAACTGCTTAATATCACCCAAGTTCAGTTCTCCTATAAAAATTGGGGTAACAATTCAATCACTATTGTATCTGCAAGGATCCAATGAGCTCAAGCACCTGGAATAGTGCCTGGCTTCTGGCAGGCACCAACAAATTGTAGCTATTACTCTTCAGTACATAAGCTATTATTAGTTTGCAGTCTAGAATGACAAGCTGATTTCTGGGTTGAGGAAAATAATAATGAAATGAATCACTCATATTAAGAGACATGCCCATTTTATGTAGTAGTTTTAATAGTTCAGATTCTTAAAGTTTTTCCACAGAAAATGAAAGAACGCATTGGGTAAGTTAAGGGCTATGCAAATCCATGGCTAGGCTATGAACTGAAATGTTCTCTCCAGTTCTGAAAGCAGTGCCTGTAGAAACCAAATCTGCTGCCCAGGACAGTCTGGGTGGGCCCAGCTAAAGGTGCTTCAGGCCTTCATCACACAGACTCACACCAGCCCAGTTCTGGACAATTAGGGCTACATCAGAAACCTGATCCTGCTGGTGAGGAGTGTCTAAAATTAATCTTACTCCTCCAAGCCAAAGATGTCCACATCCTAATCCCTGGGACCTGTTACTAGGTTACCTTACAGGCAAAAGGGACTTTGCAGATACAATTAAATTAAGGACTTTGAGGCAGGGAGTTTAGCCTGGATTATCCAGGTGGGTCCAATCTAATCACACCGATCCTTAGAAGTGGAGGCCCTTTTTCGGCTTTGGTCAGAGAGTGACATAACAACTGAAGAAGGATAAGAGAGATGTGATGCTACTGGCTTTGAAAATGGAGCCAGAAACGTGAGTGGCCTCTAGAAGCTGGAAAAAACAAACAAAAACAAGATTCTCCCCTAGAGTCTCCGGAGGAACTAGCCCTGCACAAGCTTTAGTTTCAGCCCAGTTGAGACCTGGGCCAGAATTCTAACCTTCAGAACTGTAAGAAAACAAATGTGTGTTGTTTCAAGACACTTAGTTTGTGGTCACTTGTTATAGTGATCATTAAAAAAAAACCTAACACACACCCTAAACTCTGTATTTGTCCAGATCTTATGTTGGGGCGTCTACCTTAATTTCCTGGATTCAAACTATGTCTCCATTGGTATTCCGGAATGAAACCCCTCCTAGCTCTTGCTTCCCAAATACACAAATTTGGACAAATACACATAATTCCCCATATGATAACTACATTATTTTAAAGAAAGTCAAAATATTTCACCTCAAAATACACTCCTTTGACATATTTCAAGATGGCAATTAGGGACTGGAAATGCAAAAATAGCAGCAAAGCTGTCTTCTGTAGGAAAATCTGAATCTGTAGAGAAAACCTGCAATGACGCAGCCAGGCATTCTCTGAAGCCCTCCCTGTCCAGGTTTAGGAAAGACTGTCTGAGAGTCTGACACCTTTAAAGGTCTGAAAGAAACATTCACCATTTATACTTTCTGAGAACTGCGACCTATAAGATTTTATCTACATAACAAGTCCTCCTCCTAAGCTGTCTTGCTACCACAACCTGATTTACTGTTTTGGGCCATGCACTGAGCTCTCAGTCTTTCTATAACCTCAAGATGGTAAAAAAAACATCAGCCATCTGGTCATTTCTTTGAGTTCTGATATTTTGTAAGACTCCTGTGCCTTTTCTTTGATTAATCTGCCCTTTGTCAGTTGATTTTTTTCAACATATCTTCAGAGGGGAAAGGGGAAGTTTTCCCCTGGCCCCTACATTTCCTATCAACATTATGGACCATGCATGAACCTGTGAACTGAGAAATCAAAATAGATCCCCCTTTATCAACTGAGAAGTTTGAGGTTTCTTCATAAAACGTGTCTCGAAATTTGAAAAACAGAAAAAAAATATAGGTTTTAGAATCTGAGAATAGAGTTGTCACTAATCTCAGAAAATTCTTAAACTGATTATTAACAGATGATTAATGGGTACTTAGAACAGAATGTAGCAGCCTTCAGGGGCCAACTTTTCTAAGAAGAATCATGTCACACTAATCACATTTCATTTTTTGATAAGGTTATCAAATTAATGTGAAAAAACTGTGGATATAGCACATCTTGATTTTAAGAACCTTAACTAAGCAACATCCTTGTGAATAAAACAGGCTGAAAATACCAATCTAAAGAACGCCAATTAATGAATTAATATCACTCAGGAGGGAGGTCCCATTTCTTTTCCTCTTTGTTAATTATCTTTAATGTTCATCTTATTATGTGGTTGCTTATTTGGCTCAGATGTTCCCACTGCTATTATAGGATGTGTGGGGTCAACCTGCCCTGTTATTTTAACACCCCAGGGGTCCACTTTGTTCATTCTTTTAACATAAGTGTAGAATGGTACGCTAATCCCTATTCAATTTCTCTGTGTTCATTTTGGTGTATTCCTCCCTCATGTCATAACTTTGAATATGACATGATGGAAAGATCACAACTCTGTCCAAAAGAAACCTAAATAAATACCCCAGTCTGTTATTGACTACATTATCTTCTCAGAACCTTTATTTTCCTATCTCTAAAATGGATATAATACCAAAATCACAGTCATGGTTATTTTGGGAAATGAATGAAATGAATACATAATTTACTTGAGAGTAATGAATGGCCCATTCAAACCCAGCACCAAATGTTAGTTTCCCTTTGCAAATTCTGATTATTTTACCAGAAAATAAGGTATCTTTTCAACTTTGCATAACTTGCAGATATTACTCTCATGCCTTCCAAGTTTTTCACCTAAGTCATTAGTGACATTTTAAACAAGATAGGACCACTTAAAAAGCATCAGAAAAATATCACAATAGTAAATATAAGGAGTAAAATAGAAGCAGCCTGAAGAAGACTGCTTATGATAAAGCAAAGAGAAAAATAAAACATCCAAAAAGAGCAAAAAAAAAAGGCATAATCACAAAAGAAATATAGAAGGCAAGAGAATGAGAAGGGTATATCTGTGAGGCTTATCAAAGGCTGCAGCACCCTGCTAAACACTAAAGAGTTTAAAACAAAAATAAAACACTGGGAGAAATAATGATATTGAAGACAAACTCATCAGCAAATTCAAAACATATAATAACGCAAACAAAACTTATTAATTTGAAAATAAATGAAAAAGCTCAACTTAACAAATTATAAAAGTAACACAGAAGTGAGAACGAGATGTAATATGGAAATGTTAACCAAGAAAAATAAAACTATTCCTTGCTATTTGAATTTACTTAGTTTATTTATATGGATTTATTTCTTTATTTGTATGGATTTACATACAAGTATCAGGAGACACCAAATTACCAATAAGTAGCAAGTACTTGATAAAAAAGAATTCATCCCCCCAAATACATCTGAAACTACTCAATTCCTGAGTTCTAGTAGGAATAGTTTAGTAATGAAGGATTCCTTACAAGTCTCCTAAACTAAACAACAACAACAACAAAAAGCAAACAAAGCACAAATGAAAAATCACCCTAGCTTGGAAATTGAAGAAATGGAAAGATTCAAAGCACATTTCTTGAAAAGCCCCTAGGTGGCAACTTATCAAATTCCCTGACGTTTAGACAAAGATAGGATCCCACAGACAGCCAAAACAAAAGCAGAAGTGACATTCACGAAGATGAAAGGATACATGAGCCATGGGGATCCCGGGACCCCTGCAGAAGTGTTCGGAGAAAAACCTATGCAATGTGAAAATAAATGAGTTACATATTTCAAGTTAAGGACTTGGCCAACGTGATTTGTCTCTCAAGTCAGAGAATACTGAGGCCTAAAGGACTCACTAAAACTTGCCTCCAAAACCCTATAACTATAGAGATCATCACAAAGAACAATGGAAGTGCAAAAATTCACAGAGGATTCTCGTGAGCGCTTAAGTGGGGATGATCACAGGACAACTAATGTTATACAATGAAAAAGAAGAAAATGCCTCCTACAGTTTCTGATCTCCCCTTTACCTTTCTACCAGGATGTCTCACACCCCCTTAGACACTAATGTCAGTCAAGGAACCCATCACCACCGTCCCTAGCCCCACCCAGGGACACCTGCACGTCCTCATGCTCAGCAGTCCCCACCTTGGCTGGCAGCATCAGCCTTCGCCTAGTCATCCTCAAGAAAAAATCTCATTCTTCCTTCTTCCTGATCCCCACCCCCCCACCCTGGGCCAAAAAACTCACTGCTTGCTATTAACGTTACTTCCAATATTCCGAGAGGCTGTTTTTTCCTTTTCACCTTCACAGTCCCATCATATTAGCCTCCTAACTGGCACCTGGCCTCCAAATTTACCTCACCCATTCCTCACCATGATGAAGTGCAAGTGATCTTAGACATAAACACTCCTTCCCTAAAATCTTCAATGGCTCGCTATGACCAGAAGGATAAAGTTTAAGTACAGTGGCTGCCCTACTCATGTCCCCTGCCTTCCTCTCTACACCCACCTTTGCCCCATCCATCACTCTACAGGGCTGTTATCCTCTTTTTTTTTTTTTTTTTTGAGTTGGAGTCTCACTGTCGCCCAGACTGGAGTGCAGTGGCCACTCCCGGCCACCGCAGCCTTGACCTGCTGGGCTGCGGCGATCTTCCGCCTCAGCCTTCCGAGTAGCTGGAACTATAGGCACACACTATCACGCCCGGCTAATTTTTTTGGTTTATTGTAGAGATGAGGTCTCGCCTGCCCAGGCAGGTCTTGAACCCGCGGGCTCAGGCAATCCACTCTCCTCAGCCTCCCAAAGGTGCGGGATTACAGGCTGAGCCACCAAGCCCAGCTTACAGGGCTGTTTCCTTATGCCTCTGAGCCTTGGGGTGAATACACTATCCCCTGTGCCTAAGATGCCCATCTTCTACCACCAGTCCCACCATTCTCCACTAAAACTCTCTTGGGCATCATTACCTGGAATGCCTCTCCTGACCTGCTGCCACCTCTTCAGAAAGTTGGCCAGGTCCACCTCCCAACTATGTTCATTTCTTGGACAGACTTCTGTTACTGCCTACACTGTACCACAGCATAGCTGCAGATTCGAAGTTTCTTCCACTAGAATTTGTATTCCCAGCAACCTGATCGATGCTGCCACATCCTGCGTGGTCAACAAAAATGTGTCCAACTGGATTGAAGCTGTTACTGGTCGTATACCCTTTCCTCTTACCCAAGACACTCCAGGGAGAGTCCAGTGAGGGGCCCTGTGGAGAAATATGCTACAGACAGAGAAGAGACAGCTGATTCTCCTCTTCCCTTTCTCCCTGATCCTTACTAGGTGAAATATTAAGGACAGAGCAGTGTTTGCCAAACTTGTCTGATGCTAAGAATCAGAGCCTTTTTTAAAAAAAAAAATGTATGGATTCCCAAGCACTCCCTCCCCCACTGCGCTTCATTCAGTGGTCTCAGATGAAATCAACAAATGTATATTCTTTATAAGCACTTCCCACGTGATCCTGCTAAATCACATAAATTTTGGTAATACTGAATTAGAGAAATTAAGAGATGACTAACCTTCTCTTCCTTAGATTCCATTCCATCTATAAATGGTAGGATTCAGTAAGGTTCCACATGAGGCTCAGTTTTTATTTAAGAAGTCTTTATTTTAAGAGAGAAAAAGACCAAAACAGGGACCAAAGAAGAGGAATTGAGGCTCAAGACTGGAGTAGGCTTTCAGCAGAAATGAAAGAGACTCTGCCACTTTCTTCTACATTTACCAGGAAAGAAATCAGACAAGCATGGAAGAAACTCTCTTCCTGGCAATGAAGAGAAGGTGACTGGCTAGAACACTGGCCATCTGAAGTCAGTAGGTGAATGGATAGAGGGGAGACCCTCAAAGTAGGGAGCCCTGGCCAGAGCAGCAGCCCACCACCAGAAAGTAGTGCCGATCAGCCAGAAGGGGGCCATAGTTAGTGCAGCCAGAGAGCAGCAAACACTGACTGGTCACAGGAGATCAAAAAATACCTGACCTCATCTCTGTGCTCTAGCCCCCAGGTCACCTGCTTTCACTCCCTGCCTCATCAGAGCCACTCCATAGTCCATCCCCTCTGACCAGACACAGCTTGAAAAAGTCAGTGACTCTTTCATCATCTCCATTGCCTCCAAAGACCCTCCTGGGAACATGAGAGAAGCAAGCACCAGGACCCACTGTGTTTGAACAGTACCAACTCCGAACATGTATAGAATGCACGTATCATTTTGTGCCGGGCTCAGATTGCTTTGTCGACATTCACCATGTGGTTTAGGGCAATTATCCTAAGAGCTGAGAGTGACTTTTCCTAATGGGGTGCTGGGAGTGATCCCTCTAATAACATGGTTACTATGCCCAGTAGGTGCTCACTAAATACTTCCAGAAGAATGAGCATGTATGCAGAGGGTTATGGCTTTACCTACAAGGGTTTTAAAGAGTTAAACATGTTTACAAAACCTTTGAAAGATATTTTTCTCAGTCATTCTGAAAGTGTTTTTATTGAACACTTTATTTGCTCCTGGTATTTAACACCCAGCCGACTCATTAAAAAGGTGACGATCACAATGACATGGCTTCATGCAGCAAAGCCCTGTGGTGGCTAGAGTCAAAACATATTACACAAAAGTGCAGACTCACACATGTGGGTGGGTGTGAATCCAGAAATGAGGTGCAAGCAACGGGAGAGCATTCCTCTGGAAACTGGCCGGGTGGGGGAATGAGTGCCCTCTGACTACTCACGGCAGTTGGCCTCGTCCCGGCCATCCTGACAATCTCGGTGGCCATCGCAGCGCTTCCAGTTGGGGATACACTTCTTTGGTTGGTGGCACTCGAACTCAAATCGGTCGCATCGCCCAAGCTGAGTGGGAGTGGAGGCGGCAGTGCCATTTGCTAAGATAAAAGATTTTTAAAGTTAACTCATTAGTATGGAGGGAGCTGGCCAATAACAGCCAATCAATCAATATGCTAGGAGACTACAGTGCTTGAGGTATTACGGGGAGGACCTGAGGACAAATGTAAACTCTGGACATACAGCAGAGTAGACAAGGACATCTCATTTTGCTTGCCCATAGGACCCCACTAAAGTCACAGCTAAGAGATTGTCTTTAAAGACCTCAACCCACAAGGACATGGATATAGAAAATGAGGCAAAAGAAGCAATATCTGGGGAGCTGGAAAGCAGACAGACAGCGGTATATGACTCAAGAGACCAGAGATGACTGTATCTCACCCTAAGCTGTCAGAGGAGAAAGCTAAGAACTAACCAGATCAATATCCCACAATTCTCAAAAAGCTCAGAAACTGGTATCTCTTAACTAGTAGTAAAGATGGAGAACGTAAAATAAAGGAACAGGCTGGGCTCGGTGGCTCAAGCCTGTAATCCCAACACTCTGAGAGGCTGAGGTGAGAGGATTACCTGAGCCCAGGGGATTACCTGAGCCCAGGGTTGGAGACCAGCTTGGGCAACTTGGAGAGACCTCAACTTGACAATAAATCAAAAAAATTAGCATGGGGTATGGTAGCATGTGCCTGTAGGTCCAGCTACTTGGAAGGCTGAGGCAGAAGGATCGCCAGCCCAACAGGTCAAGGCTGCGGTGGCCGTGAGCGTGCCACTGCACTCCAGCCTAGGCGACAGAGGGAGACTCCGACTCAAAAAAATAAAATAAAATAAAGGAACAGACTAAATCATGTTTAAGAAGTAACTACATTCTCTACATCCCTTCCCCTACCAGCCCCGTGAGACACCACCCTGCACATTGCCCCAGGAGAAGACTGGAGGGTTGTTATTTGGAGAGAGCAAAAACAAAGGGCTGTTTACACTGACAAACTTGAGAGCAAAACTGTCCTACATCAGTAGGATTAAACCTACAGATAGCTAAATGTGAGAACCCTACCACTGAGACTGTTATTGTCTAGGCAGGAGACTGTAAGAATCTCCGCTGGGGAAAATGATCTGCCTCAGAGACTAACCAGGAAGTAACCAAGATCAAGAGTTCTTCCATGGTTCCCAGTCACAGAACACAAAGTTGACAAGCCCACCCACGTGTTCAGAATTGCTTGGTAACATGTAAGTCCCCAACCTTAAACACAAGCAGCAACTGGGGATTACCTGAGGGAAACTTTTAATGTGAAAGATAAAAACCAAAACAGAGCTTCCCACACCTCCCCAAAAAGGCATTTGGAAAAAACAGAGACAATGCAAAAAGGAAATTTCAAAAACATATATTGTTAATCTGCCCAGAAGAAAGGATATATATTTATTCATTAAAAAATAATAGGATGCCATTTTAAAAATCACTTAAAGTTGAAACCATGATAATAGAAAAGAAAAATTCAATAAAGAATTAGAAGATAAAGTAGGAAAAAATAAAATTTAAAAAAAATTTTTAAAGATGATTTTTTTTTTAAGTAAGAGGGTCAGATCAGGAGATCCAATATAGGAATGATAACAGTCCTCCTTGGAAGAAAAAGACAACAGGGAAAAAAATATCAATACAATATTTCAAGAAAAATTCCTTGAACTAAAATATATAAATTTTCATGATAAAAAAGACTATGCATGCCCATCACATTGGATGGAAAGGGTCTCATATAAATCACATCATTGCAAAATTTCAAAACTCTATAACCAAAGGGAAGATTCCACAAGCTTCAAGAGAGTTAGAAACAGGTTATATACAAAAAAAAAAAAAAAATCAGAATCAAAATGGCTTTGGATTTCCCAAAAACTGCTCAAAGGCATGCCTTCAAAGTTCTGAAAGGTAATTATTTACAATTCAGCATTCCAAATCCAGCCAAACCATCAATCAAGTCTGAAGATAAAATAAAAACAAAAAGGGGAAGTATTAACTTTAGGAATTGTGGGTATGCCACAGTTTTAACTGGATTTTCAAAAAGGTCTTTCCCAAGCCCCGGTTCCACTCTGCTGAAACACAAGGTATAGCAGAAAAGTGATTTTTTAAAAAGAGAGAGGAGAAGGCCAGGCCAAGGCAAATCATGTCACTTATTCCTGGACAACAAGGGGCCATCAGGAGTGCGGAGGCTGTGATCACACATCAATATATGGCTCATTAGACCAGCAACTGAAAAGGGGAGGGAAACCAGTTAGAAAACTTCTGGACTGAAGAAACAAGATCCAAGAAGTAGAAATGACAACCAGCTTAAATTTGTACCCACACTGCACACAAGGAAAGGACCAAATCTGAATGGGATATGTAAACAGAGATTTGTTCATTGAATTAGTCAGAACTTGCTGGAGTCTGTTAACAACATTCTGGTCAGAGGTTTTTTTTTGAAGCTGGAGTCTCACTCTGTCACCCAGACTGGAGTGCAGTGGCTGCTCCCGGCCACCGCAGCCTCGACCTGCTGGGCTCCGGCGATCCTTCTGCCTCAGCCTTCCAAGTAGCTGGAACTACAGGCACGCGCTACCACGCCCGGCTAATTTTTGATTTATTGTAGAGATGAGCTCTCGCCAAGTTGCCCAGGCGGGTCTCAAACCCGCAAATTCAGACAATCCACTCACCTCGGCCTCCCAAAGTGCTGAGATTACAGGTTGAGACACCGAGCTCAGCCCCTGGTCAGAGTTTTAATAACTAAAAACAATGTTGAGAGGATAATCAAGTTATTCAGTAGATAGGGTGGGGAAAGGAGAGACACAAAAGGTATGTTTTTTATCTTACAGCTCATTTCAACTTGAGAAGCATTTATAGGACACCGACTATTTGCCTATTATTGTAGCAGGCACAGTAGGAGATTCAAAGTATTACACAGCGTGATACCCAAACAGGAAGTCTACAGCTGCCAAGGAAAGAAAAGATCTACTACACACATGAAATAATTAGGTAGCAATAGATGGCAGGTCACAGTTAAGAACCAGAAGGTCAGCGGGTGAGCGCAATGAGACTAGAAAAGAGACAAACATCCGTTAGAGAAGTCAGTGAAAGCTCCATTGAGGAGGGTTGAGGGGGAGACTAACTAAAGCAGAAACCTCAAACTTTAGTGAACCGAAGAAACACATAGGGATCTCCTGGGCTTGACCTAGAAATTCGGATTCTACGTGGTTGAATCTAACATCTCCAGAGGATTCTAACATAGGTGGTCTTTGTGCCACATTCTGGGAAATACTTATGAGATATCAAGGTCTCTTTTGCTATAAAACCCAAGCTTCTGCTTGGATGGTGGGTTTCACTGACAGGGAAAGCAGGAAGAAAAGGGTGAGGGCACAGGAGTCTCTGATAAGGGCAAAAAACCTTCCTGCAGGTGAACAGGTGAGGTAAAAGCAAGTCTCTCTGGAGAGGATGGAGAACCCAGCTAGGCTGATGCAAGAAATGAGGGGAGGTAGCAGTCGGCTCACACTGAGCGTGGACAATAGAAATGAAGCATTGAGACGAGATCCTCTAGACACGAGAACAAGATGCAATCACTGACGATTTTAAACAGGAAGTGAGGGAATGAACCTAATCCCAGAGGAGGAAAATCGGACTGTTGACCTAGAAGTTTGCTAAGGAAAGGATTATGCAAAGCACGGCAAACGAGTGTCTGCTCTCCTATTATAGCTGAGTTTGAAATATACTCCCTTTTAGGAAAGAACAAAGGATCCTGACCTCTGTACTGCCAGTATTGTTTAGGGCATGCACTAAATGGGGTTTCAAGGTCTACCCTGGCCTCCAACAATATGTGACTACACAGACCTTTGGCTGCCTCTCTGAGTTCAGCCACTAGATGGCAGTGCTTACCCTCCTTTTAATAGGACAGGCCAGACAACCAGAAAGCAGAAAGACTGGGCTGTCTTCCCCTGAGAGTTTCATATATACACAACTACTTCCATATAATTCCAAGTTGTAATTTCCCATTAAGAAGGAAGCAAAGGTGGCCTGACAACAGCTGGGGTGCAAGGCAAGGTGGCTGGCCTTTTCTTGGAGAATCTGAGGGCATCAGAGAAGATAAGACACTTGGGTTCTGAGTCCCCATGAGTAATACGATCCAGGAAGAAGGGTTGAAGTCCCACTGCCTAGAGGTGCACTGTGGGTGACAGGCAGCCTGACCACAGAGTCCCAGATGGCAGGACACGGGGGCCAGGCCAGGCTCTGCCCAGGGTATACCCCAGAAGGTTGTCCACTCCACAACAGCAGGAGCCACCGGAGAGGGCAGGGGTCAAGACTCACCAAGCGAGGGGCAGGCTTCCTCATCTGAGCCGTCTGCACAATCTCGGTACCCATCGCACACCCAGGTGTCCATCACGCAAGTCCCGGTGCTGCAGCGGTAGTAATTGGGCAGACACGTGGAAGGCCCGGGGGTCGGAGAGGGAAGAATATGTGAATCTGAGGAAAACATCAAGCAAGGAGACCCAAAACATTACAAGAAGCTTGATCCCAGACCAAAATGTATCCCAAACCTTGTGCAGAAGTCCTAGTTTCAGCTGCACCAGCCAAGGGAAGTCAGTGACAGGTGGCGTTCTGAACAGTGGTGCATCCAAAAATCAGATATAACGACATGTCAGAAGAGATAACACTCTTTTTCCTTTCTGTGGATATTGCCCTTGCCTACTAGATTTGATTTGGGCTAATATTCGGATGAGTTTGCTTTTGCTGGGACTGATGGAAGGAACAGGTGACTCAGGAGGCACAGGGTGGCCTAGAGAATTCCGACTGAGGCTACACATTGTTCTGGTTAATTCAACCGCAACTTCCCAAGACTTGGTTCAGAGATGAGAATGCCAATAAGGAAAGGGACGAGCATGCATTCCACATGAGTGCTTCTCAAATGTGTCATGGCACACACAGGACTTGGGGATCTTATTAAAATGCAGATTCGGACTCAGCAGCTCTGGGGGGTGGGGCTGGAGATCCTGCATTTCTAACAAGTTCCAAGGAGACATAGATGATGCTGGTCTGCAAACCACACTCACAGTAGGAAGGCTCTACTCACTGTGCCCAGAAAATAAGGAATGAATAAACCCGGGAAACAGGAGAAAACAAGCACACTGGATTCAAAATGGGAAGGAGGAATAGAGAAAAACTCAGAGTCTTCCCTCCCCCGCAAAAAAACCCAAATCAAGGAATAAACCAGGCACATTTCGCAGAGTAAAACCATACAAGTGTATCTTAGTTGTGGGGCCGCCCTGGGGCCTCTTACCTCCACAGTCCTTCTCATCAGACCAATCCCCACAGTCGTTCTCCCGGTCACATTTCCACCTGTTGGGGATGCAGTGGCCATTCTCACACCGGAACTGGAAGTAGCGAGAGCAGTTGGGGGCTTCTGTGGGGTTTTCTGGGGAGACCAACCACACCGTCAGTCGCTTTCCTTGCCCCAGCATGAACACAAAACTCCAACTATATGCATCCTGCTCACGACCCCAATTTCCAGAGCCACTTGCGCTTCCCATCCAGAGAGAGATAAGGCAGCTTCATGGATCCCACGGGCAACAAAAATACACCCACAAACTCACCAAGACCCCATCTTCCCAGCCCCCAACTCACATTTCTCTGACCTACACTTCAATATCCTGAGAATGATTACCCGAGTTTTAACTCTGACATTTTATCAAAGGAATAAAATAACTATTGATGATCCTCGGATGGTGACAATAACTATGACACACTGTGGTCATGACTTTTCGGGGAGTATAGATATCATATTTACTATCATATTTACCATAATTCCTTACCTACCATATTCCTTACACATAATGTGGACTGCCCAACTGGGGAAAGAAAAGGAGATGGCCTAAACTTTCCCTAGCACCTACTAGGCATCAGGTTTCCACCCCAAGACTGAATTCCTCCTGTGGAGATTCAGGAAGTGACAGCAACTGCTGCTGAGGAAGGACAAGGCAACATCTACATGTGGATGTGCCAGTGAGCACCCTCCCCCTTAACCAAAGGCATCCCTAGACCAGAGGATGAGGATGCGAAGAGGCAGAGCCAACATCTTACCACAGCTGGCTTCATCAGAATAATCGCCGCAGTCATCCATCCCATCGCATTTCCAAATCAAGCTGATGCACACTCCATTCTGACACTGGAAACCGAACTCATCACAGACCTTGTGGAACTCGGGGTCTTGGGCTACACAAGGAACAAACACCCATACAGTCCAGATTACTTCCCTGCTGAGGACTCGGAGCAGGCGTGCTGTTCCAAAACAGTAGGAAAGAGCCAAGGTCCTCTGCCAGGAGAATGTCCAACTAAAAAATTCCTTGAAAGCAAAAGTCAAGCCTAAGCTCAACGGAGCACACATTTTGTTAATTAATCCATTCCATGAGTCTTTCCTGATTTCTGTCATGAGCTGAGGCCTCACCCTATCCTCCCACGTTGTAACCCCTACACCCTCAGAAACAGGACTATATTTGGAGATATGCGTTTTATAAAAAGGAAAAGTTAAAATGAGGTCATCAGGGTGGGGTCTCATCCAATATGACGGGTGCCCTTGTGGAAGAGGAGATTTGAACACAGACATATACAGAGAAAAGACTGTCTAGAAGACATGGGGAGAAGACAGTCATCTGCGAGGCCAGGGAGATAGGCCTCAGAGAAACCCAACCCTACCAACACCTTGATCGTGGACTTCTAGTCTCCAGAACTGTGAGAAAATAAATTTCTGTTGTTAAGGCACCCAGTCTGTGGGTAGTGTGAGCAAATAAATACAAGTACTACCACATGCAGAGAAATGTTTTAGGATAGGGCCATGGCAATGAGCAAAAACGAAGACCCTGTCCTTGTCAATTTCAAGCAGGGGAGGCATATGGTAAAATAAATACATAAATGCAGAGAGGAAACGGATTCTGGGAAGACCACTGGAGTGAGGTAAGGGGCTACAACGTGATGGGGCGTACTTGAACATAGCACCAGTAGGGTGGTCCTTGAGCCAAGATTATGGTCATTCACCATTCTCCTCTTTGTACGTGTCCTAACAATGAAAAGCAGTAGCTCTTAAGCAGTAAAGTGATCTAAGACGGAGGTGCATCCCCAGGGTGGCCAACCCCCATGCAGGTTCTTTAGTGACCGCGAGCTACCTCCCCTCAGCCCCTCTGCCTCACTCACAGCATCCCGCAAATGCCGCATCCTCATCGGACCCGTCACGGCACTGGATGATTCCATCACACACCATGGAGTGGAACAGGCACTGCTGGCGGTTCTTACACACAAAGTCCATGAAGCGTGTGCAGAGGGGCTCTGAAAGGGATCAGGGAGGAGAAAAGGCCATGAGCACCGGGACTGGCTAGGTCTTCTCTAGCCCTGGGCAGGCACACACCAATCCACACGTGCGTTTAGGAAACAGCAGTAATAGCCACCATTTACTGAGTACTCGCTTCGTGCATCAAGCCTAGAACTAAAGCACTTGACATAAAGTGCATCGTTAAGCCCTCAAGACAACATTATGAGAGATTTTTATTTACCCTGTCTTCTCATTTTGAAGTATTAAGTATTGACCAGAGCACACAGCTGATGAGGGTGAATCCATAGTTGAAATCCAGAGCTGTCTGGCGTCAAAGCCCCTATTAATATGATACTGCCTCTCCTATACAGGGGTTGGCAAGCTTTTTCTGTAAGGCACCAGTGTTATGGAGTGAATTATGTCCCTCCAAAATGTGTAATTAAAGCATTAACCCCCAATGTGACTGTATTTGGAGATAGGACCTTTAAACAAATAATTAAGGTTAAATGAAGTCATAAGGATGACTGGTGTTCTTATAAAAGGAGGGACAGACACCAGGGACACACACACAGAGAAAAGGCCATGTGAGGACACTGCAAGAAGATGGCTGTCAGACTTGAACTTCAGTTTGCCTCTGGGTCTCCAGCCTACTGGCTCCCTTTGCAGATTTTGACCTTGCCGGCCCCCATAATCACGAGTCAATTTCCTAAAGTAAACCAATCTCTTTCTCTCTCCCCTCTCTCCATGTGTATGTGTGTGTATGTATGTATATATATATTTATTATTTCTCTATTTCTCTGTGTGTGTGTGTGTGTGTGTGTGTGTGTGTGTGTGTATGTATGTATGTATGTATGTATGTCTCTCTGGAGAATCCCAACTAACACAACCAGAGAGCAAATATCTTAGGGTCTACAGATCACACAGTATCTGTTACAACTATTCAATTCCACCACTATAGTTCAAGAGCAGCCATATATAACATGTAAGCAATTGGTAATCACTGCATTCAAAGACAACTTCATTTACTAGAACAAGTTATGACCTGGACTTTGCCCACAGGCCAGTTTGCCACTCCCTGCACTGATACATCAGTGCTCAACCTAGATTGCACATTAGAATCACCTGGATCACAGTAATTAAAAAAACACACACACACACACCAACGTCCAAGCCACACACTCTAGGCTAACGAAATCATAATCTCTGGAGGGGATGCCAGGCACCAACAGCTTTTAAAGCTCCCCAGGTGATTACAATATATGCTCAAGGAGGAGTACCACTGACCCAAGACACCCTTTCTGCGTCTAAAGAAAAGGGGGATAAAAAAGATCAACCTGGCCTAAAAGTGTTTCCCATGAAGATCTGCAACATTAACAAAACCAGTCAAGTAGACTCGCCCAATTCAAAACAACTGGTAGATTCACAGACACTGCAACTAAACAGTAACATTCACAGAAGTAAAAACCAATCCCACCACCACCCACCCCCCACCCTTCTTCCTGTTCTCCTTTACCCAAACCACATCTCCCTGCCACCATCAGCCTCAAGGAGCCCTGGGCCAAGTACCCAGGGGTCAACTCAGCTAAAAGCTAACCATAAGCAGGTACTGAGGAAATGAAAGGATTTAGTCCAATATATGCTCTTCCCTGACAACCACCAGCCCTTGGTGTTTCCCTAGGGCGGGGAGTGGACTCACCACAGTGCTGTTCATCTGAGCCATCTGAGCAATCATGCAGACCGTCACAATGTTTGCTGGATGGGATGCAAGTGCCATTGGGGCAGCGGAAGCCATTGCACTTCTTCTCTGAAATGTAATTCAACCATAGAGAAGACTGACAAAGAAGAAACAGGCCAGCACTCATGCACATTGTTGGCAGAGTTATACGTTGGTACCACCACCAGGGAGGGCAATTGGTCACAGCTAGCAAGATTGCAAATGTACATAGACTTTGACCCAGCAATTCCACAATTTTTCAGTTGTGTAAGTAGATAGCATTCTACTTACACAACTGAAAAATCATGTAGTACAAGTGTTGCATTGCAACACTGTAATAGATCCAAAACCATCCACAAGTGTTGCACAGCAACGCTGTAACAGAACGACAACAGTCCATCCATAGGAGACTCTTTAATAAATAACTGTATCCTGGAATACTAGACAGCTATAAAGAGATGGAAGAAGTGCACTATAAAACTTATGTCCTCGATGAGTTATGTGAAAATCAAGGTACAAAACAACATGCATAGTAAAAAAACTGCCTGTGTAAAACAGGACAGTAATACACAGTATATTTAAATTTATGTATGCACAAAAATATTCTAAAATGATATACAGCCATGGTTGGCTAGAGGGAAAGGTACTTACTCCATTTTGAATACATGTGAATGGATTGACGATTCAAACATTAAATATACTTTTTAGAAGAAAAAGAAAAGCTTAAGTGAATAGAAAAAAAGAGAACATAAATTCTAATTATGACATACTAATTTTTAAAGCTCTTTAAATACCTCACCACCTTAATTCCTCAGGAATTCTAAAGCAAAGCCCTTTTGAAGAAAGTCTGCCTAGAAATGTTAAGGGCCCGAGGCTTCACAAACAGTTCCAGAGGAAATTAAGCTTGCACTGAGGTATCTTGATGCTTAAACTCACAGTCCCTAGTACTAGGTCACCTCCTTTCCTGAGCAGAATTGCTGCTAGATATTAGACTTGAAAATCAGTTCTAACTGGGCTATCGTAGGAAGCCTTTTCAAATCCATCTCTTGGTAGAATAGTTCCATGAAGATTAGGTGTAAGGCAAGAAAATATGTGTTAATCCTGTAAAAAGTCATCATTCCTCGGAAATAAGTCTGACTAATTTCATCCAATAGAATGAAAGAGTATATGAGTGACACTATTTGGGGAAGTGGTGGATGTCACTAAGTAGAAAAAGTTAAAAAAAAGAAAGCTATACATTAAAACCATATGAAACAAACACACATTAAATTAGTGAGAACAACAAAAAAAGTTAAAATCAAATATCAAAGGAGTCTTGGGGAAACATTTGATTTATTACTAGTGGAGATGAATTTGGTATAATCCCTTGAAACGCAATCTGAAAACACCTAAAGAGAATCGCAAAAACTGTTCAGAAATTTTCACTCCGCAACTCCATATTGACGAACATATCCCAGGAAATATCTCCAAGGAAAAATAAGCCTTCATTTCCAAGGACATGGTAGCTGTGCTAGCATAACTGTGTAAAACTAAAAACACTCAAATGCCTGCCCAGGAAGTGACTGAGTAAATTAGGTTATGATAATATAAAGTGAATGCGCATTTTCCACAAAAATGCTAACTATGGAAAAATACAGATATATAGATAGATAGATAGAGATATATATGTTAAATATATATATATAAATTAAATATTGTCAAATGAAAGGAGAATTCAGAACAACAAGCAGACAACAACTACAATCTCATGAAAATTTGGTATGTTTGGCAAAAAGATAAGGACAGAGAACCTTGAAAATATTTGGTATAAAAAAAGCATTTGATATATTTTGTTTGTGTGGGCAAACTGCTTGCCTGAAAATTACTACTATATAATACTCCCTAATATATCATATGGCAACACAACACAGAAAGTGGGTGGGCTTGTTTAGCTGTCAGAGTGGAAATACGGGCACAGTAGAACAGTATTTCATTCCCTAGCCCATCTGCTGGCTCTCTCTCTGAACAGCAGACACCGGGGTCTCTCCGATGGGAGCCAAAGCATGTGCATTTACCACAGTTGACTGGATCCTCATCAGAACCATCCTGGCAGTCCGTGTCACCATCACATGCCCACCGCTGGGGGATGCAGTGTCCATTGCGGCACTGGAAGTTAGAGGCCTCACAGGTGTGATAGATGGCTGTAATAGAGAAGAGACAGTTACACCCTCCTCATCTCCATCTTCCGCCAACTGTTAAGCGGGGGTAGACCGAAAAGAGATTTGTACCAGGTAAGAAGGCATGAACTTCAGGACCATCTGAGTCCTCCTCCTCCTCCTCAGTGGGGAATTGGGCACCTGGGGCTGACCTTATGGTGGAGGGTAGCTCTCCCAGTGGCCAATGACTTCAGCCTATGGCTTTATCAAGGGGACACAAGCCATTACACAGGAACAGATGCACATGATTAAAAAAGGCCACTCACTCTTCACAACAACCTATGAGGTATTGCTCCCCTTTCACAAGTGCGAAACAAGCTTAGAGAGATAAAGACATTTATAGATAAGTGATGGCAACAAGCCAATTCAAGTATAAAGCCTATACTTTTTCTACTATACCTTGGTACTTTATCTTCTCACATAAATCCTCTTATTCATCCAGACACTGTGAAATAAGGAGAGATGGTGTGTGCTCAGGAGGCTGAGTTCTAGACCTGGTCCAGCCACTGTGTGGCAGTCTGAATTTCATCATCCTGACATTGACATCTAAGAGCTCTTCTAAGCTCTGAAAGACCATGACTTTACAATTCTTTTTTTAAAATGACTTCATTTCAATTATGAAAAATCATGTAAAATCACAAAGAAAGCAAGCCCCAGAATCTAGAATCTAGAATCCAGAAGTTAAGACAACTTTCTGTAGAGTCAAGAGCAACATCTACCAGCTAACAATACATAGAGTCCACTACAATCACTAAAAGAAAAAAAAGAAGCTAGTGAAACAGAGAGTCACTGTTTCAAATGAACAGCCTCTTTTGCACACATGGACTGAGGCCACCTGGAAGTCATTTAGAAACATCTCAAAATCTTGCTCAAAGACTAGTTCAAATGCACAATATCTGCCTCAAACCCAATCGACACTACTAACTGCTTTCTCCATCAGATTTCCTCTTCCTCCTCTGAAACAGAAAGCTGTTTGTGTCTGTTCACTGCTGAATGAAAGCCAGGACTGGCCTTGTTTACAACCAGCATAAAATAATATAATCTAGATAGATGGGCTCTCTGTTAGTTTAACTGTGTAGACAGGATGTCTTCACAACAGAAGGAGGCAAAACAAACAGAAGTGGGTTGTTGAGGGCAAACTATGGTTTTTTATTTAATTGCGACTGTTGGCAATAAGCTACTCAAGGTCTGGGGAAATAAGCTTGGATTGTCCTCTAGAGTCTCTACTGAATTTGGGACTATTTTTGCAATGGTCAGAAATACAAAGAACCTGATTTTCAATCTGTGTCTTCTCATCTCTCTGAAGACCAAGGTAGTATTTGGTAGCATGTATATAAGTCCACAGGAAATTTCAATATTTATAACCTTTGGCACTCAGAATCCATTAAACATCTTTTTAAAATATACTTATCTCTGATCAGAGGAATAAATGTATCATGCATGTTACATGAGTTTCTGCCCCAGTAACAGCCATCGCCTGGAATACTTTTGATTTATTGGTGTCATAAGTCTGACAAGCTTCAAAAAACTCCTCACCAAAGCCTTGCACACTTTCATAAAATATAAACTTGCCTAAACTGATTGTCATACTAATCTACTTGTTATTCAGCCTATGTATTTCATTCTAATTGAAAACAATTTCAGAGTGCCAGTGGAGTTTCTAAATGACAATTCTGGGAGGTATGTCTGAGATCTCCAAATTCCATCACAGAATCAGTTTGCACAATTTCATCCAGTGACCAGGTATGACTGGAATGCAAAACATATGCTCTTTTCCTGGATTTTCCTATTTTCCAAGTAACTTACTAGCTCTCATTTTGAGTGCCTGGTAAATAATACATGCTCAATAAATAATTGTTATTAATTATAAGAATGAAAGAAATTGATTTTAATTCAAACTAAAATATTGGGGAAAAGAAAAATTATTTGATAAGTAGGATTCATTTGTAACTGTAAATATGGTGAGGTTAATGTGGTAAACAATCAAGAAAATGGAATATTAGCTTCTAATATAAGGCATTATCCTACGACTTATTCTGATTCAGACAGATCTTTCCTGACTCATGAAGACCTGCTGGAACACTTGATCAAATGCACTAAAATATGAGAAGGGCAAAACAGAACAGATTAATTAAAGTACTATGACCAAGAAAGTATTGCCTCATTTCTTTTTTTTTTTTTATTGAGTTGGAGTCTCACTCTGTCACCCAGACTGGAGTGCAGTGGCTGTTCCCGGCCACTGCAGCCTCGACCTGCTGGGCTCTGGCGATCCTTCAGCCTCAGCCTTCCGAGTAGCTGGAACTACAGGCACGCGCTATCATGCCCGGCTGATTTTTTTTTTTTTTTTTTAATTGCAGAGATGAGGTCTTGCCAAGTTGCCCAGGCTGGTCTCGAACCCGCGGGCTCAGGTAATCCACTCACCTCAGTCTCCCAAAGCGAGGGATTACAGGCTGAGCCACCGAGCCCAGCTGTATTGCCTCATTTCTTACAAAACACTGGACTACTAGGAAGTGTAGGAGGAAAAAAAAACTCAATTAAAAACAATCTGAATGATTAATGACATAGAAGAAAAAACATCATGTATAAAGAAAGGATATTGAAAAATAAAAGGCAGATTTGAAAAAGAACCAAATAAAAATTCTAGACACAAAAAACAGGCTAATGGAAATTTTTTAAAAAGGGAAAAAAAAAAGGTTTAATGGATATGTGAAACAGTGGATGAGATTCTGTTAAAAAGAGAATTGTTGAACTGGAAGATAAGCCTAAATAAGTAACTCAGATTCTAGCACATAGTGCTAAAGAGACAATAAGTATAAAAACAGGAAGCAACAGAACAACAGAATGAGGCAGTCTGACAAACGGCTAATAGCAACTGATGACAACTAGACCAGACAATAGCAAAAAAGCATAGCTGAAGAGTTAGTAGCTGTAATTTCCCAGAACTGATTAAAAAAAAAAAAAAAAATTCTCAGATCTTAAAAAAAAGAAAGTCTCAGGGAGGAGAAATAAAAATAATTCCACATTTACATAGGTGAAACTTCATAACAACAGTGACCAAAAAAAAATCAAGATAACTAGAAAGAAAAGAATGCCTCTTGTCATTTGAACAGATAACCTAACAGGTTCAAATTCAAATCAGCACAAAAGAGGCCAGAAAGAAATGAAAGGATTCCATCAAAATACTTACGGAAAATTACTACAAACCTAGAGACCCAGACCCATCTGAATTCAAGTCTCTGCATATCCAGGAGAAGGTAAAGATATTAAGAATACACATAAAATGTCTAAAGGCAACAGCCAAAAAATCAGAAATCAGATGTGGGGACAAGAAGAGCAAAGAGCACACACAGTACAGAGTGTGTATCCCAGTTGAGGCCAACAGGAGGTCAGCTGGCCTGACCTACTTCTTTTGGAGTTGTTCATAGCTCAACTTAGTAGGTCAGAAAAGTGAGTATCATGCCACACATTATCATGAGCTCACATCCAACCTCCAACTATCTTGAAATGATGGAGAAGGGAAATCATCCTTAAAAGATTTGGAAGAACAGCCATTGGAACAAGGCTGCAGTTGAGAACCAAGGATTCTAAGGTTTCTCCAGTTAGCCTTGCCAGAAGAAAACTGGGGATAAAACCAAGAGTTTTTGACAAGTCCATACATAGAAATGAAGTTATTAATTTACTCTGGAGGACTGGCACTCACTACTGAAACACAAGTTTGACTAACACAGTTGTGCTAACAAGATGTTCAGTCATAATACAATTGACAAACTGAAATGTTCAAGTGCACCTTTCTAATTTAATAATTATCCATCCAAACACAAAGCTTTCAAACAACACTCATGTGTTTCCTCGGCTGACAGCAGTTCTTCCATGAACCTTGGTTTTTCCTCCTCCTGCAGGCCATGCTAGTATACAGAGAGAGACATATTCCTGCAGTCTTTCTAGAAGCAGAGGCACAGACACTGAGCGTGAACCAGAAAGGATATGGGTGAGCTTTACAAGGGGACAGATCTGTGTGTGTATATGACATTTGAGGAGATCCATCTACTCCCTCAAGACCATATAAGGTCATGTCCAAAGTAAAACAAATGGAGGGAGGCAATTGGGAAAAACGCTCAATCTGCAGGGTTCCCTGAGTATGTACTCTACTATGTGCTGGGCACTGCAGAGAATACAATGGAAAAAAAAGCAAGGTCATCTCTATCCTTTGGGAACCAAATCTACCCCGGAGCATAATGCACAGTTATTTATATTTAAATTGGGGATATAACAGACCTACCTTCTTTGTATTTGCTTTTACAAATCAATAGGCAAATGTTAAGGCACCAGATGTCGGGCAGTGTAGAAAATATCAGAGTACTCTTGGGGCAAAATAGGTTAAGACGTGGGTTTCAAAAGTCACTCCAATAAGTCACATGATTAATGACTGACACCAGGTGATTGGGAAATTGACTCAACAATGAATTGCCAAGTGGAGCCTTAATTATCAGGATGTAAAAGCAGATCTGCCCTGACCATAAAATACTTAAATGAAACATCTTTATCTCCCCTGCCCAAAATCAAATCACTGGAGGGTTTCCAAGATAGAACTGAATAGCAATGTCTAGAGGAGACTGCAGAGTAAATTTATTCATAGAGTAATAAAATCTGCTTTATTTTATTTTTGACAAATTATAATTGAATATATTATGGGGTACAAAGAATGGTTATCAAAGGGAATTTGTTTATATTCCTTCACTATCTTCCCAACTCCTTGTGTTCCCCACTACACCTTCCCGCCCTGCCCCTGCCACCCCACCATAATGTATATGGCCAACATGCATGCATTCATTCATTCATTCATTCATAGAAATAATGAACATGAGGAACCCAATAAAATAATTAGAACATTACCTCTACATAACACCACCTATCACTCTTCTCAAATTCATGTTATTTCCAGTTTTATTTTTAATAAAATCTTACCCAAAACAGGTATAAATACAGTTTACATTTTCATTTTCATTTTGTTGAGGCAACCCCATGACACCTCATTTAAAAGACATGAACTAGTTCGGTGCTAGTCAAAGTATGGTTCCTACACCATGGCTCATCTGTGAACTCTTTATTACTGGTCCTGAAGAAATAAGAAGCTTGAACCAGAATCTGAATCAACAACTATATCACACTGTTCGGTCAGTTGACATTTTTTCTTAGACTTCCTCAATGAAGGAACGAGTTGATTTATAAGGTCCAAGCCAATTCTCAGAGCCTAGATTTTACAATCAGTTAAGTCTATAATGTTACCCAGAACATGAAGAGATGAGTGCGTTTAACTGAGCCTATGATATTAACAAGTACATGAACAAATGAGTGCCGTGAACTGAGTCTAGGAAGTACTGACCAGTACAGTTGGCTTCGTCAGACCAGTCCCTGCAGTCGTTGTCCCCATCACACACCCAGGAGGAACGGATGCACATGCCAGAGCTGCAGTTGTATTCATCACTCCGGCACTGGTGCATTTCTGCAGGCGAGATCACAAACAGAGATGTGAGGTCAAAAGCTTGCTCAGAATACCATCTCTAGTGTCAAAGCTCATAAAGGTTTGAAATGGATCCATCATCACTAATTATCAACAGATAGCATGAATGAGGAGATGTTCAACCAATGGAGGGTCATGTAAGATAGTTTCCAATGAGTATACTGTAAATGCATTACAGGTATGCTGAAATATTAATACCCTCAAACTCTCACAGTTGCTTCTTGTCAAGCGCAGCCTTGTGTACTTATCCCAGCACACTCCACAAATATTATCATTTTCTATGCTTGCTATGATGGGAAGGAAATTAGGAAGCAGTGAGGAGGCCGAGAGTAGAACTTCCAAGAAACAGAAGACCCCTAGAGAAACAGCTTGTGGTATGAGACTATGAATACTGAGAGGTCCTCATGTGCTGATCACTTTGAGATGCTCAGCTCAGGGAAAGTGAGATTAGAGCTGAGCTTCCAAAGCAGAGAAAACACAGCTCAGGACTTTCTGTGGGCAGAGCTCCAGGATGCAGGTGGACATGCTGTCTCCAGAAGGATGGGGGTCTGGTGCAAACAAACGAGTACAGCTTGACCAAGATAAGGAGGCTGCCCTGGCAATGGCTTTCAAAGCATCTGGGAAGACCATTAAAACAGAATGCTATGGTCTAAATCTATCAACAGCAGAAATTTCTCATAGTTCTGGAGGCTAGGAAAATTCAAATGCTTAAACTTATTCATATGTTGAAAGTTAATTGCCAATGTGTAGCATTAAGAGGTGGCATATGTTGAAACTTAATTGCCAATGTGTAGCATTAAGAAGTGGGCCTCTATAAGGTAATTAAGGCATGAGGGCAAGGCCCTCATCAGTGGGATTAGTGACCTTACGAAAGGTGCAAGGGAGCGGTTCATCCATTCTGACATGTGGGGATGCAGAGGAGGCACCATCTATGAGGGTCAGGCCTTCACCAGACACTCAATCTACTGGCACCTTGATCTTGGACTTCCAAGCCTCCAGAACTGCAATAATAATAGATTTCTAGTATTTATAAATTATCCAGTCTAAGGCATTTTGTTATAGTAGCCCTAATGGACTGAGACATAGAAGCCAATGAAATTTACAAAACCTCATACAACAGGAGTGGCCAAGCGTGGGGCCCAGGGCAGCTGTCCCAGTCGCTCTCCTCAAGAGACCGGTTGATAAGAGAGTTGGCAAATCAAGTATCTGTGAGGAAAGAGTCTGGAGACTTAATGAAGAGGACCAGCACCTGAGGAAGGGACTAACTAGGATCTTGGAATGGATTCAGGACAAACTGGTAAGAATGGGCCATGAACAGGGGATCCAGGGCAGGGACTGGAACTGTTTAATGGCCAAATGTGTGCCCAGCAAGTGAGCTAGATGACACCTGGAATCATGTGGAGTTTTCTTCCTCCTAAGGGAAGAACCTTCTGAGAGTGCTGGGGAAATGGCAGGGATGAAGGAAAGACAGGAGTCAATATCAAGAAAATGTCTTCTGGCACTTGATGAAGGAAAATTATGTAATTTTTTAAAAGGGTCATTGCTTTGTTAAACTCTGGTGTGTCCATGTGGCTCTTTGAGCTACGGCCTCCATGTTTCCTAGCCTTGGTCCCCTCTCCTACCTTGGGGAGGTGAATCTCCTTTCGTCTAATTCACATTCTAAATAAACTACATTTTCCAATCTAAAACAACAAAAAATAAAAATTCCTCTGAGAGCCAGGCTATAAGTATCTTCCATGTGAAAGTGGTCCCGGCTGGTATGCTAGTTAATTTGCGTTAAGATTCTTTACCAGCAGCACCTGCCCTCTTTACTTCAGTCCTGTGAGTCAAACCACCTGCTCATAAGAAAGCAAGCCTGTCCACGTGCACATGCATGGCGTGGCTGAACCTGCCACCAGGGACAGAGAGAGAAAGCCCAGCAGAGCCAGGCCGACTCATCACCACGTCTGGGTCAGCGTCTGGTCTCCATTCTCACTTCCCCCTCATGCCTCCACAGTCTGGCGCACTACGCTTATTGCATAATGTCTCCTTCAACAGTCAGCAACTATAAGTTTGGGACCAGAGCCTATTAACTAAGATAAGTCTCATGAAACCAACAAGGCAGTCCTGCACAGCAGAAAGGGCATGGAATTAGCAAACAGTCCACGTGGGCCCCAGTTCCCCATTCTGACACAAACTGTGTCACCTTGAGTAAGCCCCCTGACCTCTACTGACCCCAGTCACTCAATACAGAAATCAAAAGGATTGGACTAAAGAATCTCTATCACTTCTTGCAATTATAACCTACTGTTTTTCTAAATATAAACAATTCTACTCAAACAGATGCTCAGTCAATGCCTATGCCATCTGCTGACTTTTAACAGAGTTTATTGAATTAAATTGGCTTAAAAGAAAAACAGTTCACAAAAGTACAGATCTGTCTTCAGGAGGCTAATCTCACACACACTCTGAGGTGTGGACGATGTCTGCACAGCTGTTAATAATCCCCTGAATTCATTCAGAAATCTTCCTTTCTATCACCTTTCATCCTTATAGCATCTCTCCAAAGCAAAGCAGGGGCCATTTCCCCATTTTTCAGATTAGAAAACAAAGGCTAATACAAGAGTAAATAAGGGACCAGAGCTGAGTATAGGCTCTATTTTTCCCAACCATGAATCTAGGGTCCTATTTAACGCTGTATGAATTGTCTCCAGCAGAAGACAATTAAGAATCCTTAAGAAAAATAGCAAACAGGTTCTTTAAGAACTGAATGGAGGAAAAAAATGGCTCAGCTCTACTAGGTGGACGGAGTGGTCATTCAAAAATCTTATGAATCCTGAAATGGTCATCAGACACCCTCCATTTCCAACCCACCCCAACCACTGGTAAACCCCAGTGAGCGAGTATGGTGACCCCCTCTCTGGAGCGAGATTTCAGGATATTGTGCCTCCTTACCACAATGGCTTTCATCACTGTTATCTCCACAGTCATCCTCAAGGTCACATTTATAGGAGAGTGGGATACAAGTCCCAGACTCCTGGCAACGAAACTGGGTGTCCAGGTCACAGATAGTGGTGGCTAAAATGGGAGAGAAAGATGACATACTCATTAAATACAATTAATTTCCCTCAGACACAAATATCCTACAGGGAAACGAATCTAAAAAATAGAAGCAGATTTTAGTTGCAGTTATAGAAATTAAACCTAAACGTATAGAAGAAATAACTGCACAAGAACCTGAAATTTACAACCAAAGGAAGTAAGGGCATATATTTCTGTGGACAGCTTCCTGATCAGAACAGGGCAGAGGAAAGTGAGAAGCTGTCATCCAGCTGGGAGAAAGAGTGATGGGCTAGATTACCCCCTATGATCCCTTCAGACAGTAAGTGGCAGAAATAACTTTATCTACAAAATTACAATTAGGGGAATCTAATTTCATATAGGAAGCTGGCACCTCATCATACAGATGGCAAAGGCAGTGTGGGGCAGAATTCTGTAGCGGGAACAAGGGCTCCTTCTGTAGTCAGTCAAGACTGGGCTTCAAATCCTAGCTCCATATCTTCCTTGGGCAATTAATTTTAACCACCCTAATCCTGAATGAAGCTCCTCACAGTAAAATGAGGGTAAGGTAATGTGGCCAAGTACTTGAGGTGGCAGTCACAAAGACTAGATTTAAATCTTGATTCTACTACCTACAACTTATTTAATCTAACCGTTCTGTGCCTCTACCATAAAATGGAGAAACCGCCCCCTACCTGGTAGCATCATCATGAAAACAAATCAGGGAACAAGTTTGGGACTAGAGCCTATTAAATAGGATGTAGATATGATCGACTCTAAACAAACATCATTTCTCTTCCTCATCATTCCTCATGCCCCTCTGGGCATCAGAATTAATACAGAATTAGATCTTTCTCCTTTTCCTAAACAGAAATCTCCTGTGCTTAAGCATAATCCCTAGACCCTCCAAGGAAGGCATGAGGAAGGAAGGCTGCTCTGGGGAACAGTGAAGGGCTGACACAGAGGGTAAAATGTGGCAGAACAGAATCCTGGGACGGAGGGTGGGGTGTGCTGCGCAATGAAATGCCAAACGGCAACACTGCTGTTAGACATCCCGGCAGCTCTTATTTGAGGCTCCATTTCTTCTCTGTAATTGAGCTCGTGGTAGAAGGCAGGGGATGAATGCAAAATGACAAGACTACAGGGGATTCACGTCAAAACCCTGAGTGCCTGACAACCACCCAGCTGGAGGAGTCTGTTTAAGAGGGAGGGAAATCTACTGGCAATATCCCTCCTGCATCCCTTCATGCCCCCCTCCTCTTCTGTTCCCTGGCAGCTGACGGGTGCCTCACTCGGCTCCCCATGGAGTCAGGAGCCAGTCACGGCCAGTACCTCTTCTGCAGTCCTGGCTGTGAACACATGCCTCTCTCCTCCTCTAGTGACCTCCTTGATGAGGGAGACACACATGAAGACATAGCTAAGCCCCTCTCTCTTAATTCCCAGGCTCTGCATTTTAAATCCCTCCTTCTCCTCTCCATACCTCAGCCCCATCTGACCTGTGGGGACCTGAGCCAAGTGGAATTGGGAGACAGCAGAGCAGAAAGTACACCTCGGAAAAGTCAATGCCAGCTGACATTCACAACAAGCCAAGAGGAGGGAAGAGCCAGTTCTGTATTCCATGCAGAGCAAGAGCTTAAAATCTGCACGGAAAACTGTACAGCCAGCAACAGAGCTCAGGGCCCGGGTAGGAGGAAGCCACTGAGGGAGGCAACCTTGTCTCAAAAGATGGAGGTCTTCATTTCTCTCAAATCTTGGAGCCAATATGAGATCCAGCTTGTCCATTTAGTGGAAGCCAAGCCCAAGGGCACAAGGAGGAATGATATGCGCCTTATGTCCTTAGCTATTGGATATGAGGTCACCTGGCTTGCACCTTGCTGCTCCCACCATACCTAATTATGTCTGGGCAATTTTCTTGCAGCATGTTAATTCTAAGAAGCATCTCCTCCCTCACCCTGATATGTAATAAACCCTTGCCATTATCTGCTTCAATGCTGTTAATAAGCATTAGTGTTTTCAGAGAGCTGTGGATATTGCCCACAAATATCACACCTTCCTGTAACTAGAGGGTAGAGAAAGTTTTACAGGCCCTTAGGCAGAAGTGAAAGACACAGAGAGGCTAGTCCAGTCCTGCCACTCAGTAAATAAGCTCTTCTTCCTTGATGTGAAAGGCATCCACTGAAGCCAAAGGAAAATGATTAAGAAAAGGCTTCATAAATAACCTCTTATAAGCCAAAAAGGGCAGTCTATAGAATTGCAGGGCCCAGACAAGTTTAATGAGTTGAATACACCTCAAGTTGCTTTTTGGGTGAAGTGGCATGGGAAAGGCTGGCACAGACACCATGGATGACTGGCTAAATACAACTGCCAGGGGCCAGAGGAGTATCTAGAGCTACCCATTAATCTGTTCTTACAGTACAAATTGACAAATGAGCTCCTGGACTGCCAAAGATAAAATATTTGAAAGAGAGGTCTTCTGACTTGATTTCTGGCTGCCCTGACTCTGGTCTTTCTCTCATCTCAATGCAGTCTGCCTGCTGCTTATCTTCCCAAAGGTGAAATCTTATCGAGGCCCATCAATGGTTCCCAACTGCTCTTCCAATAAAGTCCACCAGGCCCTTGACGACCTGAGCCCTGCCCACCCATTCACCTCACCTGGCTCCCCTGCACCCACCCACATTCTCAACAGCCATGCCTTCCTCACATGCTGCTCCCTTGCCTACAACTTTCTTCCCTCCACCTCTGCTTGGTCCTCCCCAAGCACCCCTCAGGGCTCTTCATTAGTGCCCACCCAAGTTTTCTTTGAATGCTTATCCTATATGCATATGGTAGTTCCCCAACACAGCACTCATAGCTGCCTGCCTACTTCTCTGATTCCCACTTCAGACAGTGAACTTCCAGTTTCCACCATACTCATCAATATATGCCCAGGCCCAGCAAAGAGCCTGGAACACAGGGTGCTCGATAAGTACTTGGTGACTGAATGCATGACTGACAAAAGGGCAAATCGTCTCCTTATAAAATAACATCAAAGCTATTAAAAATAAAGTGAAGAAGAGATGGTGGGAATTTGTAGTGAATAATGATTCATTATAAGTAGTTGTTTTTATTTAAACCCTGCTAATAAGAGTAACATACTTCAGTAGTTAGACCTTTAAAATTATACATCCAAAGATGACATTTACATAGCACGCATACCAATGTCTCCAGATTCTAAGTCAAACTATGCTTTACTAATCAATGAAAATAATCTCTCTCGAGCCTGGGAGATAGCCAACATCAATTAATTGGAATACCATACAGGTAATACTTGTTTCTCATCCCTGAAAAGACTGAATATGGAATTTACAAATCAGAGAATGTCACCCAGTCCCCGCCCCCACCAAGTCAACCAGTTTTATTACAGAGTCAGACTAGACTAGAGCCCAGATTTATTACAGCCAAGACTAGAGCCCAGATTGCCAAACCAGCTCAGTTTCAGCCATGTGATGCTTATTTATAAATTTCTTGTAATAAGTAGTCAACTTCTGTGCGTTTTTAAAATATATATGTCAAATATTAATACTGTACATCATACTAATACTGTACATTAAGTGCATGCACACACACCCACACGCAGCAATGTTTTCTCTGTCATCCAAGCCCCCATCAACTTAGATGGGTATCACCAATAATGGACAGGTCTCAACCTAGACCTTAGGCCCCCTGCCCAGGAATTGCTGACTAGCCTCTTGAGAATGGTAAATGCATCACATCCTGATAACCAGGCTATGGCAGAAGACTCACGGCAGTTCCTCTCATCGCTCATGTCTCCACAGTCGTTGTCAAAGTCACACCACCAAATGCTGTTGATACAGTTCCCATTGCTGCAGCGATACTGGTTACGGAGACAGGTGTTCTCTAGCCATCAGGGATGGGCAGGGGAGGAAATGAAACCAATATATTATTCTTACTGCTGGACCACAGAACTTTCTCTTTTGAGTTTCCATTTCCCTTCCTCAAATGACATGATGCCTTAGGTGGTAAAGGCAGAGGAGGAATGCCAAGCACATACATATACAGAAAAGAAGGCATCCCAGAGTAGCAGCCTGCTTCTTCTTTTAATTTAAATTAGCAGAGGAGAGGAAGGCTGGAAAGAATATTGGGAGGAAGTTACAATGATATAAAAGGAGAATGATGACATCAGTTGAGTCTATTGGGTAGTGAATATAGTAGTACATCATCAATATTATGAAATACTAACTATACAAGGAACTCCTTAATGGTCTGTGTCTACACACTATTAGGACATGCATATCCAATATATCTACAGCCATACCTTATATATATATATAGTTGTATGTATTCATACATATTCAATTTATCAACCAAATTAGCTTCAAAGATTTTCTGTACATACTCAGAAAAATGTTTTCTGTTCCATAACTTCTTTAAAGCAGGCACTTAAAATTCCTTACAGAAAAAAAATGCATCGTTTGGTAAACTGGGTCAGGGACATGTGACAACAGGCCTCTTATTTGGATACTCAAAGGCATTCTAATGGAGAATATGAAGGAAGCCTTTATCCCCTCCTCTTGGAATTTAGTGTTGACTCTATTTCTTTCCAAATGGCTTTAAGATGACACCCAGAGCCTGAAAGTCTCTGTCTCCTAAGAAAGGAATGTTCATCTTTTTTCCATTTGTATTTCTTAAAGAAGATGGACTATAAGGCTTCTATTATGCATTTCACTGCCTTGGACTCAGGCTGCTGTGAGAAGCGAGGTTAGGATTACAAAGCAAATATAACCACAGGAGTAAGAAAAAGCAGAAATTCTGGCTATCATTCCAGGCATTTCATGGCAAGGCGTCCTTCCAGGAGCCACCTTGCTGATAGAAATATAAGGCTGGGGGCTGGGGAAGTGGCAAAAGTAAAAATTAGACAGGAAAGAAAAAGAAAACATGTTTTCAGTGGACAGTATTAAAATCTATATATTCAAATTCAAAGAGGGAGTAGGTGTGAGGCTGCTACAACCACTAGGTCACAGCTTGGAAGCCAAGACTCAGAACACTTTGGAAACTTTGGTCTCAAAATTCAGGGCATTTCTGGCTAGGCTGGGGCAAGAGGATGGATAATCTCTGGGTGAGAAAGTCAGTCACCTAGGAAGGAGTCACACTAGTTATTTTTCCAAATTGGGTAGGTCCAACTTGTACAACACAGGAGACAGTGGGGAACCTAGATGGGAGGGATGGATGAAGAGAGAGAGAGAAGCAAAAGGGAAAAAAGGTAGACCTTTAAGAAAGCCTGGGTCATCTGACATTAAGTAAAAAAGCCCAGCTACTACTGTTTAACTGAACAGTTTGGGACTGCTCTGAACGAGGACTAAAGTACCACAGGCCTTAGAACCCAAACCAGGATTCCAACATCTGGAGGATTTTGTTTTTACCTTGAACTTTTCCCAATAGCCCCAAAAGGTAAAGAAGCAGAGCACGGAGAAAGAGGGGAAGGAGGGTCATGGACAGAAAAGAAAAAGGGACACACCTTCTTTGACACAGGTGTTGTTCTTCAGTTGATAGTCCTGAGGGCAGTCACACATCAGGTCCCCAGAAGGGAGCACACTGCTGGACACACCTTCTGGACACCTGCAGCTTTTACTGTTGTTGACCTTGGGCAGGCACAGCAGGCTGCACGGTCTGGGCACACAGGCATTACTTCCTGGAGGGAAGAGAAATAGCAGCAGCATTGTAGATTAATACATATCACGAGAGACCCACTGTAACCTCCTCCTCTTACGGTATGGACATGACAATCAAAAGCTCAGCAAGATCAATCTACTGTGCTGAAAAACCTTTGCTCGGTAGCTTGCCTACAGGCTTCAGCTAGATCAGACTGCCCCAGAGCCAAGGCAAGCATCAGATGTTCCTCCTGGTAATTTGGAATCGGTTACCGAAAGAAAAGAAAGCAACCAAGGAGCTGCAGCTGGGGGAAGGTCACAGAGCATGGGTATCAATGGTGGTGGGCAAGCCAAAACCCTGTGGAAGTCAATGCTGTGAAGAAACACACTCTTGAAATGCAGATAAAATCAGCCTGCAGAGAGCCAGGAGACTAAAAGAGAGGTATGGAGGCCAAGCACAGCAACATGTGCCTGCAGTCCCAGCTACTCAAGAGGCTGAAACAGGAGGATCGCTTGAGCCCAGGAGATCAAAACCAGCCAACAAAGTGAGAGCCCATCTCTAAAAATTTTTTCTTTTTTTTTTTGAGTTGGAGTCTCACTCTGTCACCCAGGCTGGAGTGCAGTAACTTTAACCCTCCATAAGGCCTCTGAAGTACCTCGACCTGCTGGGTGGCTCAGAGAACCTGAGCCCAGCAGGCAGAGTGCACATAGCAAAGTGGCAGTCCAGAGGGGGAAATATCTAGGCTAGAAGCCAGGAGGGGGTCTCAGTTTTGCTGCTCAGTAGGCCCTGTGGAAATTGTAGTTTCTTTTTCCCTTTTGGGCCTCTGCTACTCTATTTGTAAAATGGGGCTGGTAGGATTGTCTTGTGTACTACAAGATTGATGTAAGGATCAAATGAGAAAACAAATGTAACCAACTAAAAGACACTTGACAAATGTGAGAATTCAGAACAAACTATCCCAGAATTAAGAGGTTTTTTGTTTGTTTGTTTGTTTGTTTGTTTGTTTTGAGTTGGAGTCTCACTCTGTCGCCCAGGCTGGAGTGCAGT